>NC_054545.1:9495426-9795426 GCF_017654505.1 Polyodon spathula
CGCTCTAATAAGATTAAAAACACACATGCATGTACAATAAGCGACTTGAACTTCATGCTTTTGCTCCAGTTTCCAAAAGTTACAGTTTTAATGCCACATACAGAAGCCTTTCAAAGTAAAAGATAACTTATGAATGAAGCTGATTTTCTCTCTGATACCACAGCCGAGGAATTTGGCAGACTCTCCAGTTTGTGAACTGACTTTGATTATGTACCAAGCTTGAAGGGTTAATAACACAGTGTGTTCAAAAACAGAAATTTCAAAGATTCTACATCAACAACAAAGTATATAATATTGTATACAGGCACTGGCTAACTAGATTTGGGTGCTGGCTACATGTAAGTAAACTACATTGTATAAGACTTCCTACAGGACACTGCTTTGTTTCACCCAGTCGAATTTTTGATGTTTTCAATACAAGCAGGATATTTTTTAAATAAGTTAATGTTATAATTGTAGTTCTTTCTGCAGCACAATCTTAATGGACATCCTCCAACGTTTACCATATACTGTATGTGAAGTCCTGGATTTCTGTTCTTCATAATAACGATAATAATTTTCAAGTGTTTTTTTTTTTTTTTTTTTTTTTTTTACAAATACATAAACTCAATGGCTGAAAATATGATACTGATATGCAAGTTATTGTCACTGCCAAGATACAGTATTGACTTGCACTGTCCTTCAAGAAAACTTTGAAGACTGCTCTAAAACTTAAAAAAATTAATAATTTACCCACGCTGTGTATTTCTAATAAGACTCCCAAACCCAATCCTCAACTCACTTTGAAATCCCTAGTGGCCACACTACTATCTCCCATTAAGAATATCTGTTATATACACTTAATTTCATACCCTGACATGCAATGATATTAAACAAGGACAGGGCATCTATTACCAGAAACTTGTTTTCATTTAAAATAGTGAGGCATCGACTTTGCTGTGCCTTACAGGGTGATGAACTTCAAACAAGTCCCTTATACTTACAATAAGTCAGAAATAAAGCGCCCTTGTCCTTTCATGTAATGTATAATTACAACATGGTCCATGCAGTGTTACAGATAAAGACAGAGCCTTTGCTCTTGCAGACAGTTTTCAGCGTGAATTCAAGAAACACTTGCATGTAACGACAGACCCAGGCTGTTCAAAGCAATTGCTGTTCAGCATGAAAGCAGCAATGGAGGTCATGAAACAGGTCAGGAGGAAAGATAGTGTATCGATTTCACACCAGGAAGAGGCTAGGCAAGGGCCTGCTGTTGTTGCATATGATGCATTTCACTTCACTTTCAGGCGCATTTCATTCCAACTCAACAGGGGGTTCAAAGGGCGAGTGGTTTTCACACTGAACCATGATGAATACTGGACTGATGAATTCCAGTGCGTGACTCCAGCCTGACACTGGGCCCTGCTCCATCAGAGACTGAGCCCGGTATTATACAATGGCTAGACAGGTTCCAAGAGCAAAATTATAACAGAAGCAACTAGCAGCGCAAAAAAAAATACTAACTTCAAAAAAGTCAGTATCTTGGATTAATATAAAGTTATTTAAAAATATATAAAAAAATTGATTCATTTTATTTCAGCGTACAGTTGAATCCGTCTCTAATAGTATTAGTGTTTCATCTCATTTCGCACTTTGGGTGACGAAACCGCTCAGCTTCTCAGGCCTTTTGCCCACCCAAAGTTCTCACGAGAAGACAATCATAAAGTTATATATTAAAAAAATGGAATGGTAAAGAGCCCAAAGCTGAACTTCAGAAGTTCAGATAACACCTTTGCATTGCCTCACAGTTACTCTAGAACTGGAATGCCATCCTGTCAATTGCACACAGCCTTGTAAAAGACTCTTTTGTCAATAATAGTAGTTATTTGTCAATAGAAGAATAAGCAACGCACATCAGGGATATATTTAAAAAAATCTGATATGTTTGATCTGCTGTCACACAAGTAGTAAACTGTCAAGAGCCTTTCTTGGTTATATTTTATATAGAAAATAACACTGTTATTATTGAACTTTAATAACCAAGTGTCTACTATTGTTACTAGAAAGAGGGTTTCCCAAACTTCTGATGAAAAACAGCATACAGAATAGTTCTTGTCATATTATAGCATATATGAACTGTAACATGACTTAAGCATAAGCAGCTACTGTTTCACTTCAGCACACAAAAAAACCTTATTTAAAAATGATGGTACAACTGGGTGTTGTGATATGCTGAAATATTTCAACGGCTGTGGGCGTTATGAGAGATGACGTCGTAGGTGTAGTGCATCCAGCTCTTATATTGCTGGTTTTCCATCCAAATTTGCATCCAGAAAGCATCTGGCAGGTAAATATTGTCTTTGGCGGTTTTTGCTGTATTCATTATGCATGTTTTTTTTTTTTTTTTTCTATTCCTTTCCATTATCAGGTCATCACCGGTGCAGAACTTAGTATACTGTGCCCTCCCCCTGTCTAGAGCTCAGCAACCAATAAAATGACAAATCACACAAATGTTCACAGCAAATGCAGCTCAAGAAAATGTTAAACCCACCTACTTCTTTCCTCAGGACTGGTTAATATAGGGATTCTTACACGTGATTGACACTGAAATGCATTTGACCGGGGTTCTTGTTTTATTGTAAAATACGAAGAAATAAAAACGTATTTTTTATTGGTCACCAGTTTAGATACTGTATCAGTACAAATGGAATTTATTCTTAAATGTTTTGGCTAGTGCCTTCATCTGTGTATTGCCCAATAACTGTTTTATAAATGATTAATATTCAGGCAGGGATCCAGATAACAGGGCAGACACAGCCCTGTGTATATCACGTACCTTGTTAAAGTATACAAAAACATTGTTATTTTGTAATGTGGGCTGCAAAATAAACTGAACTTGAGACATTAAAGGTATAGATTAAGCACTAAAATGTTACAGAAAGCAAAACAAAAAGGTTTCCTGGTGGAACCAATACACACGTGATTAGCCTTCAGAGAATACAGTATATGTCTGGATTCTGACAGGCACTGCCTATCCCTATGCATGCAAGCAGGCAAGTGTTTGGAAGGATCTGGCCAGTGCACCAGAGGCATCATTACCTATGCAGTGTTCTCTGCTGTCTAACACGGTACAGTGAGGGATTCCATTCAGCTCCCCACTGTAAAACTGCCTTTAGAAAACACTGCCTATGCTTTTCTTTGACAAGTGCCCTGGGATACGTGATGTCCACACAGCAGGCAAAAGCTCAGTGTAACATCTCAACAGAAAGATGGCAATTCTTAGCAGAGGCCGCATGTTGGGTGATGTTAGACGGAGCATGTCCAGGTTATCCCTAAGCACCATTTGAACCTATAACCTCCTGTCCTGGAGGCAAGCATACTACCTACTAAGCCACCAGTTGTGAGACAGCTCTGGAAATGAACACGCTCGTGTTGGAGCCTTGGGGAAAAAAGGCTGGTTCTTAGTTCATCTATGGCCTTTGGAAGGCTGTTTGTACACGACCTAAACTGAGAGCTAGAGAGACTTTACCTCATTATTAGCACTCCAGAGATGTTGCCCTATAATTGCCAGTAAGCACTACTGGACAGAGTTATTCCCGTTGTGGTTTTAATCGTGTTAAAAAGCAATAGGATGGGTCCCTCGAATGGCTCACCTCAAAAAAGCACCTCCGCACGGCAAGCAGGTTGAGTAATACAACTAGAGATCGGAAGTTCGATTCCTGGTAGTGTGATGCAGCCAGTCTTCACTGGGGATTCCGTGGGGGCACCACATTGGCTTTGGCGCTGCCAGGGTTGGGGAAGGGGAATCCTGCTTAGAGTGTTTCAATTCACCGCTCTGCAGCAACCCCTACAAGCCGAATGAGCTTGGGGGTGGAGATTGGGGGTTTGGGGTTAAAGTTAAAATAAAAGGCAATGCCAATACTCGCTTGTGACTAATAAATAAATTCTTACGAAGTTATCATTTTCCTAATTATCAGACACATACTTGTATGTGCATACAGTACGTATATAAATAAACGTTTTCCCTCAAAATACCAGAAAGAAAAATACTACTATTAAATTATATTCAGACAGTAAAAGTATATTTTAAAATATAATGAAACCTGATATGGATATTACAACTTAGTTCTATTAAATATGACACATGATACCTTTTTTTTTTTTTTATCAACTTCTGTCTCTTGGAGAAACACTCTAAACTCTTTGTGTAGTCAATTATATATATATATATATATATATATATTATATATATATATATCGCCTTGCAAAAGTATTCAGACCCCTGACCAATTCTCTCATATTACTGAATTACAAATGGTACATTGAAATTTCATTCTGTTCGATATTTTATTTTAAAACACTTAAACTCAAAATCAGTTATTGTAAGGTGACATTGGTTTTATGTTGGGAAATATTTTTAAGAAAAATAAAAAACTGAAATATCTTGCTTGCATAAGTATTCAACCCCCACACATTAATATTTGGTAGAGCCACCTTTCGCTGCAATAACAGCTTTAAGTCTTTTGGGGTAAGTATGTACCAGCTTTGCACACAGTGTCGGAGTGATTTTGGCCCATTCTTCTTGGCAGATTTGCTCCAGGTTGTTCAGGTTGGTTGGACGATGCTTGTGGACCGCAATTTTCAAATAGTGCCACAGATTCTCAATGGGATTGAGATCAGGACTTTGACTGGGCCACTGTAGGACATTCACCTTTTTGTTCTTGAGCCACTCCAATGTTGCTTTGGCCTTGTGCTTGGGATCATTGTCCTGCTGAAAGGTGAATTTCCTCCCAAGCTTCAGTTTTTTAGCAGACTGAAGCAGATTTTCTTGCAGTATTTTCCTGTATTTTGCTCCATCCATTCTTCCTTCAATTGTAACAAGATGCCCAATCCCTGCTGATGAGAAGCATCCCCACAGCATGATGCTGCCACCACCATACTTCACTGTAGGGATGGTGTGTCTTGAGGCATGGGCAGTGTTAGGTTTGCGCCACACATAGCGCTTTGAATTTTGGCCAAAAAGCTCTATTTTGGTCTCATCTGACCACAAAACCTTTTCCCACATCGCAGCTGGGTCACTCTCATGCTTTCTGGCAAACTCCAGACATGCTTTCAGATGGTACTTTTTGAGTAACGGCTTCTTTCTTGCCACCCTCCCATACAGGCCAGTGTTATGCAGAGCTCTTGATATGGTTGACTGGTGCACCATTACTCCACTCCCAGCCATTGAACTCTGTAGCTCCTTCAAAGTGATTGTTGGCCTCTCTGTGGCTTCTCTCACAAGTCTCCTTCTTGTTTGAGCGCTGAGTTTTGAGGGACCGCCTTTTCTTGGCAGTCCCTGGGTGGTGTGATATAGCTTCCACTTCCTGATTATTGATCCAACTGTGCTCACTGGGATATCCAAACACTTGGATATTATTTTGTACCCTTTCCGTAATCTAAGCATTTGTATTACTTTATCTCTAACTTCTGTATAATGCTCTTTGGTCTTCATTTTCCTTCAGATTCACAGCCTTACCAATGATCCTTCAACAGTGAGGTTTTTATCCAGAAAATGTGACAGCAACTTTAATGGTTCACAGGTGGAGGCCAGTGGTCAGGTAATTGTGTCCTCGTTAGGGCAATTTCTTTCATCGGTGCAAACTGGGAGCTTCCACAGCATAGGGATTGAATACTTATGCAAGCAAGATATTTCAGTTTTTTATTTTTCTTAAAAATATTTCCCAACATAAAACCAATGTCACCTTACAATAATTGATTTTGAGTTTCAGTATTTAAAAATAAAATATCAAACAGAACAAAATTTCAATGTACGATTTGTAATTCAGTAATATGAGAGAATTGGTCAGGGTTCTGAATACTTTTGCAAGCCATTGTATATATATATATATATATACCAGTCAAAAGTTTGAGTACACTTGCTGGAAACTAGGTTTTTTTCTTAATTGACAATGTTTTACGTTGTATACGTTTCTGTAAATACTTGAAAATGTGTTACAATATACAAAACAAAACATAAGGAGTATCAAAGCAATGTTCAAGAAAATTGAAAATTGTCTCTAAATCTTAGATTCCTCAAAATAGCCACCCTTTGCCTTAATAACAACCTCACAAACACAAGGCATTCGGTTAACAGGTTTCAGCAGGATATCACCCGACATGTCTTCCCAGCTCTTCTGCAGCAATTCCCAGAGATGTAGGGCACTTGTGGGTAGCTTTGCTTTGACTCTTTTGTCCAGTTCGTCTCATACAAGTTCTATGGGATTGAGGTCTGGAGACTGGGCAGGCCAGGTCATTAGATTGAATTGTCCTTCACTTTCCTTCTTCGTCAGGTAGTTCTTGCACAACTTTGTGTGTTTTGGGTCATTATCTTGCTGAAGAATGAAGGACTGCCCAACTAGCCATAATCCTGATGGAATAGCATGCCTCTGAAGTATGCTATGATAGTCATGCTGGTTGAGCTTGCCATCGATTTGATAAAGATCACCAACTCTGTCACCAGCAAAGCAACCCCAGACCATGACACTGCCTCCTCCATGCATGACAGTGGGAACCACACATGCAGAACTCATGCGCTTAACCTCTCTGCATCTTACAAATACTCGGTGGTTGGACCCAAATATTTCAAATTTTGACTCATCAGTCCAAGACCGACTTCCACTTCTCAAACATCCAGTTTCTCTGTTTTTTGGCCCAGGCAAGTCTCTTCCTCTTATTCTGCACTCTTAACAATGGTTTCTTTGCACCAATTGTTCCAGTTAGGCCAGCTTCACGCAATCTCCTCTGAACAGCTGATGTTGAAACATCTGTACTTCTAGTAGCATTTATCTGAGTTTGTATTTCAGGGGCTGTTAATCACCGGTTTCACAGATTTGTGAACTTGTTCTCTGATTCTGAGGTCGCCCTCAGTGCCAGTTTCTTCAAATCATTTGATGGTCTTGGCCACAGCAGTTACAGACACTTGCAATGTTCTTGCGATTTGTCTTACAGATTGACCTTCATTTCTTAAAGTAATTACAGAATGTCTTTTTTCTTTGCTTAACTGAGTGCATTTTGCCATTTTCTGCTCCTTTACATTCAGGGATGACAAACTTGTGCCTATGCTACCTATATTTATAGTAATCATGGACCCTCACCTGTTAACAATAATTGGTGACAAAAGGTTAATTAGGTAACATGCTAGTTAACTCAGAGAACATCTATCAAAGACACTTTTATACTTAGGCCAGTGTTCTAACACCGTGTTATACACATTTCAGACTTTTAACTGACTTGGACTTCAGACTGAAATCCCCTTGCTTCGGGTGACCATTTAATTGAAATTGACAAGATTTACATTTTCATTTAAAAATGTAATTTTTGAATGCAATTCACTTATGATTATCAGCTTATATAAGTACACGTATCATATAATGAAATATTAAGTGTTTATAGACAAGTTTATACAGTTAAAAGCATAGATAATTGTGAAAAACCTGGTTTCAAGCAGGTGTACTCAAACTTTTGACTGGTACTGGTACTATATTAATATAGCTATCAGCTTGCTGTGAATTGAGGAACTTGTTTTAAATGATAGCAGTTTTTTCACCTGCTTTGACATTGAGAAGGATCTGGGTGAATAGCTTATATCCATTAAAGTGCTATTACAACACAGAGAGGCTGCCAGTATGCTTTCTGATCAATGTTACAGGGCCAGCCAGCTGTCAACATCTTATTTCAGAGGAATACTTGAAGCCCCACTGAAATCAAATATGTGTAGCAATATAAAAATAAGGCAAAATAAAACGTACACATTTATGTTTTATTTGATTACAGAAAGTAACTCATTTATCAGTCAGTGACAAATCAACTTTGTAAGTCACTGCAGCTACGTTTTCAGACATCATTAATCTTATTTAAATGTTTGTATTTTGTGTGTTTTTAATACTCACACTACCAAAACCTATCCAAGATTTATGTCATTTCATTTTACATTAAATCTGTGCTCATTCAAGCTTTGCTGGCATGTCTATAATTTATATTATTCTCAGCAGTATTTACATTTTTCACAGTGGGTTAGCCTTAAAATATACTTTCACAGCCATTTAAAAACTATGATGAGCCATATTTTCGATGTTCTACCTCCAGTCTTTAACTCCTAGTTATTAATTTATTTAAGGAAAAAAATAAATGAATAAATAAATACACACACAACCATATATATATATATATATATATATATATATATATATATATATATATATATATATATATATATAGATAGATAGATAGATAGATAGATAGATAGATAGATAGATAGATAGATTGCAAAATGAATTGAATTGCTGTATTAGCATGAGTAAATTAAATTCATGCTAAGCATATTTAATAAGTATAAAATATGTAGATATAATATTTATATTTAACAGTCTTGTTGCTTTCCTGTAAGTAAAACGAGTATGATGTTATGTCTAAGGAAAAGGTAATTTCCTATGTATGTCTTTACAAACCCCAGCAATACTATGCCTTGTTATTTTCAATAGACCTGACAGTTCTAGGATCAAGACGAGAGAAAAATAAATAAATACAAAAAGGTTTCCTACTGTGTTATTACAAGTCCAATGAGATTCCACTAATCACTAATTAAAATACTGATTGCCTGTTGAATGAGATGTGTCATAATAGGCCACCATTGTGCTAAAAACAGTTTGTTCTCACAGCTGGGTGGAATGGTATCCTGCTTAAGCAATCGAATCTGGAAAAACTTTCACTACATCTGCTTTGGCTAAAGAGCAATGCAGATTTCAATTGTGAACACTATACCCTTTCGCACTGTATCGGCAGACCACGGTAAACCTCAGGTATACAGTGAGGATAAAGCTATTTATGACCTCATGCATTACTTTACAGGAGTCTGAATTTGCATTTGCCATCTCTGCTATGTTGAGAATGCTGTATAAATCTTTTCACAGTAGAGCCGGTTAGTTTTATTTGAGTGTGGGGGCTGCAGCCAATCAGGAAATGGAGAGAAATAATGGTAGCCTAATCAGCGATTTCGGTGTTTATTATGGAGAGTAAAGAAGTCTATGAGAAGGCATTGCTACATCAGATTCCAGAAGATCATTTTCAATCAAGAAACACACATGCAACTGTTCCATCAAAAAGGCAAATAGTAATGACGTGTTTATAATGCTTGCTAATCAATCAAGAGCTTTTACTTGCGGCAATGTCAACATGTTGCTTACCAGTTGGGTGTAAACAGCACTTTTCATAGCCTGTACGTTAAAGATGTGGGGTCTGCTATAGTAAGGGGTTGTGGGTCCAGGTCAAGGCAATGCAACAGAAATAGCTTTTTAATAAAAAATGCAATACATTACATGAAGCCTAAAATACTCACCAGCTCCTTGGCACACTATTGCAGTAAAACCTAGGCTGTGTCTATATATGTTGCTAAAACCTGTACTTATTTATATTTTCAAGCAATTACATTGTTTATTAGCCCTGTGGCCTCTGAAGACAGTCAGAGAGGGGATCAAATGTCAATATGTACATTAAGTACTATATTAAATATGCAAGGAAGCTTTTCTTTTCCACTGATTAAAAAAAATGTTTTAAGGTTTCAATAAACTTCTCTTTTTACCATTTGCAGTAAAACAGTCAATTAAATAATAATTCCCTAATCTAATTAATAAACAGTTTCCCCAAATTAAATTATTAGGAAGAGTTGCAAAGAAGTCTTACAATGACTTTAATCACCTTCCTGTTTAAATCATGTAGCACTTCCCTAATTAATTCCATTGAAATTAGTCTAATTAAATTTGCCGAATATAAACCAGCTGCACTACCTGTCACATACACAGACAAACACAGCACTCTTTTAATACCATGTTATCTGTACTTTTTCTGTTTCTGTGAACAATGGCAATGCCAGGCTACGCAAATATATTTTAATTCAGCAGTTAATTACACATCATGTATCTGTAATTAACATGTAATGTACTGGCAAAAAATAAATAAAAAAATCCGACCTGTGAGTGGTGGAAAGCAACCTGCATGGATGGATAAAATGTTTTCTGTCACATTGCTGAGCATGTCTGCACAATTCACTGTCATCGTCACCATTTGTTAAAAAAATACATTTAAGTCCCCTTTATGTACCTTGTCTTTTCAAACCAAAACCAATTAAAAGTGCTCAGACAAAGATGCTTTCAAGGGACATTTCTCCTTCTTTTCCACTACATTTTCCCATGACAGAATGGAAATTCCTTGACTTTAGAGTCACAACTACAAAGAGAAGATTCTGTAGAAAATTGCTTTAACAAACATGCCGGGAGAGGGGTTTTGTTTCTGGAGGGCCGATCTTGATAATCTGCAGGAGTTTGTACTGATGCTTCTCAGGTTTTCAGAATGAGGGCCACTTCACAAATAGTCTACAGATGAGGACCACTTTTAACTGAAATGGCCATTGTTTTATGTGAAAACGTGCTTTTAGGGGGAAAAGAAAAAAAAAAGCATTTTCATATCTGATGTCGCCATGGTCCTTTAGCAAGTTTTGTGCAAGGGCGCAATCTATAAAAATATGTAGGCCTCCCTGCTAATTTGGTATTTAGTGTTACTGAACCCCCTGTGAATTTTTGAACACTCGCAACTTAGTATCTCCTTGGTACATATATTGTTGCAAATCTCTTTTTCACTCCCAAATTCTATTAGAGAATGCATGGGTTTAACCTTCTGAACAACATCACTTTGTGCACTCTGTTTTTGTGGAAACAGAGAAAACTGCAGCAATAAACAAAGACATGGTCCACAAAGGTATGCTTAGTGGGAAGGAAAACAGCTCTGAAATTCAAGATGATCAAGGACAAGTATCCAAAATGATTGAACAACATGTATTATAACACCGTGTAACAATTTTTTTTTTTTTTTTTTTTTTTTTGTTCCTGGGTAGTAAGTGTTATTTCCTAATTGCTTATGCCTCAAAAGTATAGAAAATGGCTATTATTCCCCACAAACTTTGCTTTTGTGACCAGGACAGTGATATTTCAAAATATTACTATTTCCAATGGGAAAACGGGCAAATGTGTGTCTTTTCATTCACATAAAGTCAGAAAAAAACAACATATGAATCCAAATTAACATGTATTTATACTAAAGTAATACAAAAATGACTACAAAAAGATTTAGAAGTGAGTAGTTTTTGGAGATTTACGATTATACTGTATTTACAGTATAATCGTAAATATACTGTATTTACAGTATAATCGTAAATCTCGAAAAACAAAAGCAAAGTTTGTGGGGAATAATAGCCATTTTCTATACTTTTGAGGCATAAGCAATTAGGAAATAACACTTACTACCCAGGAACAAAAATTGTGTTACATAGTGTAATCATATCTGTAAAATGTAGAGTAAATAACACAGTACAAATATTTCATATTTTAAATACTGCAGCATTCGAAACAGTCTATAGAATGCACTGTATACATATATACAATACATAATGTCTGTTTCTTCTATTGCTGTTCATTATACTTTTAGCGACTGGACCTAGCATTCAAAACACAGTAATATTGTACAACATGGAGTCTTCATCATGATTGTGGAAAACTCAATTTCATCAAGACACAAACTCTTTAAGTGTCTGGGAACTACCAGCCATGCACAGCAAAAACTGAAGACTTTCCATAGTCTTACCTTTTATATAACAATGTTCATTTTATAATACGATTCCATAAATAAGATGAAATGCGCCCGACAACAGTATGTCATGAATATGAAGGTTAAAAGAAACACATTCATTACATTACCCAGCCATTTCATGTTGTAGCAAAGGTCTGGCCATTCAATAAATTGTTTTCTTGCAAATTAGTTTATCTAGATGGGTTTTTGATTGAAGTAGCTTGCTTCCCGTATATACTACTGCTCCACATATTTGAGACTTTTTTAAAAAATATTATTTGCATTTGAATGCAATATTGCACAATTGTATATTGTCTCATTACATTCATACAGACTGTGCAGCCTTATTTTACTTAACACAGCCACTGAAGATGAGTTTTTAATTAGCTAGTACAGGTTTAGTTCATGGCATTCAGTAAACATGTTTTTATATATACATCAATAAACACAGCCATAGTCATTTTATTCATTTAACTGGTAAACCATGGAGGCAATTAAAATGCTAAGCTAACTTTCTACTTCTGTACTATACAGTATGCAGTATGCTTCATAGGGAATATGTAATGAACTTTACAAGTTGATTTCTAACCACCCCCCCCCCCCCCCCCCCCACCCTACCCCACCCCCCCCCACCCCAAAACCATCCCCCCCCCCCCCCCCCCCCCCCCCCAAGGCAAGCGACATTCAGGACCCCTGAAACTGCAGGTATCTCTGGGTTACCAGCTCTAGGTCTCATCCTCATAATACCCTCTAATGCGGATTTAAAACTACTTCAGACAATCAATGCCGAAGTGCTATGTTTAAGTGAAAGACAGCATAAATTAGTTACTGTATGTGGATTTAAACATCAACAACAACCCTGGGAGGGGGAAGATGAACTTCATTAAGCCACAATTACAGTTGCCAAGTTCCTGGCTTCAGCCCTGTTTAGCATATGGCTTCATTGCACTGCGCAGCAGTCTTTTCGTTCTTTATTCGTACATATATTAGCATAAACCACCATCTCAGTCCGCTCTTCCCTACAAGCCATTCCCCTGTATTTAGCCCTACCCTGTTGTGCTACTCCTTCCTGGCATCACAATCCAAGCCTACACTAGTTTGAATTGGCCTGATCGAATTCCCATCTCTGTACTAACCCTAATATGATACTAAAACAAGCCAGCAACTGTAAACTCTCAGCTGGAAACTACAATACCTACAGCTAACCTACCCTTAATACATTACAGTATCATTTATGAGAACGATTTCAAGCAACAAAGAGTATCTGTATCAGTAGACAGACTGTACTTGAGGACAGTTATGGGTACATACTTAAAATGCAATCTGCCTACAGTCAGCCCCCAGGGACATCACAGCAATCGAACCTAAGCATTAGCTGCACAATGGAATACAGAGGTTCTTCATACAATTGTGTTCTGGAAGACCTTTTACACACTACCGTCTCTTGCATTTTAAATACACGTCAATCCATTTTACTCAACAGCTACGCAAGCTCAAGGCACGTACAGGTACCCCCGAAATCCTACGTCAGTTTTAAGACATTTATGGTCATAAGTATTGTTTGCTTGATTTTTTTTTAATCAGTATGTAACAAGATCACTAAGGAACGTCTATGAACACATGGAATATCTGCATTTTTTAGAAATAACCTTCTCTGAGAAGCACCTAATATACAGTGTATAGATATATATATATATATAATATAGATATAATATATATATATATATATATATATATATATATATTATATTGAGTAATGCATCTGGAAAATGAAAAAACGTGCTGGTTGGGACTTGGGATGAATCCCACCAGGAAACCTATTTGAGTAATGAATCCTCCCCCAACATAAATCTTTCAAATCATTAATGGAATGCTGAGGTTGAGCACATGATGTATGCGACAGCAGCTCTCTTTAACTGCGTTTGTGAGGTTAAAAGCTTCAGTGCAGTTTTAAAATGTAGTAGAAATTGGTACGTTACCTACATTACAATCCACACCTTATCATATTTAATTACATACATCTAAATATAAAAACTAAACCAATGGAGATATCACAGAAGCAAAGACAACACTTCTGTTACAATATTTTGACTGTGTATAGGCTGCAGGTTTCTTGCTAAAAACCAAATGCATAGTGGATTATACTGTACAAATGTTACTGTCAACAGCGGTAAGTGTGGTGGAAAAAAAAAATCAATCTCATTCAGCTTGTGTCAGAAAATAATGAGAGCACATTTTTTGCTATCAGAAGATCAGGAATTTGCTTTGCGCAAATCAGATCGCTATACTTTTTATTTTTAAACATTAGTATACAAAATGCTTGAATATTACATTTTACAATATTTCCACTATACTATAGTAGTTCTACAGTGTGGCAAATTAGTGTATCAAAAACAAATAAATACAAAGGAATCAACTCCTAATATTCTTTGATGTCTTATTTTTCTTTGCCTTTGAATAAGAAATACGCTTTTGTTCTTAAACTATTCATTACTATTTTAAATACTGACTGAGTAACTAGGTCATTGCTATGATCATAAAAGATCCACAATACTGTGGTTAAAAAAAAACAACTATTATGCTAGGTGTTACAGTTATGTAGTATAAATGCTTCCAGAAGTCTATAGGTTGTATGACAAAAATTAATAAAACGACATTTCTCAGATGTAATAACTCCTATCTAGACATATTTGCACAGCTACTGTAGGTGCTATAAAACAAGTCAACATTAAGGAGTTTAATACAGTCGAAAACAAATTCAACCTAAAACAAAATACCTAGCCAACATCTGTATTTCATTTTGTATAACGCATCTTTCAGAAGAAGACAAATATTAATAAATATCTTTTTTTTTTTTTTAAGTGCACCATTTGTAGTGCTGCCAGCAGCTCCCCAGCTGCATGCTGGCAGATCTTGAACTGTCTATTTGATTGCTCTTGCCTGAGGCATTAGGTTCAATCCACCATGTCGCACCTCAGTAACTCCATACAGACTAGAAAATTCTTACACTCAATTTACCCTGGGGATTTGTTAACTTTCACATACATTTAGTTGTGCAGTTGGCCAGCTCAAATTGATAAACTTGATGCTCAATGTTTCGCCACCAGAATGTCTGATATTGCAAAGGTAAGACGCACCCCCCCCCCTTCCCCTTCCCCTTCCTCCAGCCCTGAATTTATACATAAGTTTCATTACAAAATTAATCGTGAAAGGCCTCACTTTATTAACCCACAGGAGAGTGCAGACATCTTTAGCTATACTGTGTTTGTCCCTCAAGCCCATCCACATTCATCTCCCTTGACAATAATGGGTTTCAATTCCAATCCTAAAATTATATAAGTAACTTTTATATAAAAGATGTAAATTTCAACCAAATAATGAAAAACATAACATGTACAAAACATGTTTAAGCTGCACAGAAAAAATAAGTTATTTAAATGTAAATAAATAATGGCTTCATCTTCTCTTCTTTTCTAACAAAGTTGGGTTTTTATCTTAAAAATGCCTTGGCAATACCTCAGTCAATTATGTATTCATAGCTAAAGGCAATAACATATAGTACGGGACTGCTAATGCTAACCTACAACCTGACTGTCAGAATTAATGTAACCATGCTTTTGGCTTGAAGCGATATCACTATCAGCTTAAGATGATTACTGCATGTCATTTGTCTTTCATATGACACTACCATATACTAACATTTCATTTTCTCCAGGCATTTTAAAATCAGATGTCTTCTCTTTCCATGGTCCATTGTCTTTGACCTATATCCACAAACCTTAGGCTGATGTTGTAGATGAGACATGAGAGAGTCATCGACCATGCTGCTCTCCTGGCACTTAGCAATGTTTAATTTCTTTTTAACACAGGTATACAACAGTTTTTTAGAATATTACACACATCTTTTCCCCATTTTAGGCACATTATAGCACGCTATTCACAGGACGCACATTTTATATGAGGTGTGCAGAATACATGTGTATCATAACTCACAACCTATATGAATACTAAACCTTCAAGTCAATCCATTATTTAGTTTGTACAGCTTATTATTAAACCCTCAATAATGCTGAACTGACAAACTCTAAAAGAAACTTAAATTCAATGACAAATGTTTCAACTAGAAGTATTGTTCAACATATGCACAGGGTGTGGGTTCCACAAGATATGCATACTTGCCAACATTTGGTAACTGTTCATATGCATGGGAGGAGTCATATGTAAAAAACACTCATTATCATATAATATACATTAACCCCCCCCCAAAATTCAACACAACACAACCATCTTGACAGTAAAAATAGACATAATGAAGCGTTCTTGCCTTTGTATAAGTTAGTGATCAGCAGATTTGTCGACCGCACGATGAACACACGTATAGTTTTCACTAACACTACTGTGCAGAATAAATTTTTTTTTTTCTATGGGTATAGATTGGGGCTTTCTTCCTATGCGTCTGGATGTGGGACATTTGCTAGGAAATCGAGATTGTCCCAACCATATAGGGACTGTTGACATGTGTGGATATGTAAAAGGAAACTGCTAATTCATTAGCACAATGTACAGGGCTCGCGGAATGCACTGGAAACATGTTATATTCAGAAAAGTACAGTATAAGGTGACATAAGACAAGCAAAGAAAAAGTATCCAAAACTTAAATACGTAGCTCACGGTTTATATGTGAAATAAATTGGATTTCAATCTAATTTTTATGTGGCAGATGCAGTATTAATAGACAGCTGCGTATGTGTTTTTCATTAAAGACCCAAATAGACAAGAGACTTTTTATTAGCTACTGTAAGCCTCTAACAGGACTGATTTCCAAATTTCTGCATAACTAATGTAGTGAAAAAAAAAAAAAAAATCCATAACTTTAATGTATTGTGAAGTGAAAAAAAAAGGTTTTTTGACATTGTTGTTTTGGTTACAAAATGTTTTTCTGCACAGGGCTGGTGGAAGAGAAAGTGGAAGAGGTATGATTTTGTGAAAAGATGTTTTCATTCCTGACTGGCGCGTTCTCAATAGCTAGGGACCATACATGCTTCTCTCCTCTAGGCAAACCTTTCTGCACACAAACAGTGTAGCATTCATAACGTATTTTCAGCTCTGCAGGACAGCTATACAGCAGAACCTCTCTCCCTTAATGACTTACATCAGTGAATAAACACATGCCTTATTCACTCCTCCACTCTCAAAGCTATGACACAGTATCTTCCTCGAAGCCATGAAGCTGAACAGCATTAAGCTGCATCATTGTGTCCAGTAAATATATACTATAGATATGTAGGCAAACAAATCATCATACATCATGACTGACCCTCTGAGCACGAAAGAATTAGGAAATATCTTTTATGTAAAATACCAAAACAGACCTCATGTTTTGGCTCAGTTTCCCCGCAGAAACTTAAATGCCTTTGCTCAAAGCCGTTACAATTTTACATAACTTACATTTTTCTGGTAACCTTAAAATGTCTTTTTGTGACTTTCCATGCAGTTTGCTTAAAAACAAACCTCTTTTAATAGGCAAGTCTATTTAACACCAAAGACCCTGACTATTATTATTAGTAACTATCACACTTTCTATTTTCAATGGAGATGTAATGAATTGTGTGGGTCAAACTACTATACAGTACATACTGAGGTATATAAACTCCAACCACTAATATCATTTGTAAGACATTTAAGGGCATCCAATATAAGCAATTATTGCATTTCTACATCTACAAACTGCATTCCACTTAGATGACTAATTATGCATTATTTAGCACTTTGTATTTTAAATTCTAACATCTAAAAGTGAAATCCAGTCAACTAAAATAAAATGCATGATATAATTACTAAAAACCATTGCATGTATTGAATAAACAACAACAAAAAAGATTTAACTTGTAACAATAGTCATTTTACTGTAAATTCAATATGCACAATTTTACTATTTTTTTTTATTCAGAGCACCTCATTAATTTCCACGTTGTGACAGTATGCAGTGTGGGGTAGCAGTCTGCCAACCTACTGTGCCAAGTCAACAATGATTTACTACGCTTCTTTTCATCACCTTTATTTTACAGCAAAGCACATAAGACAAACTTTATTTGAAAAAAGAAGACATTTTCCTTAGTACAACAGTATATTCTTTCAGCATTTCCGTTCCTGTCAGTGTTTTCTGCCTTATGGCTAAAGCTAACAAATATGGTACATGTCTAAAAAATTAATCGCCAAGTCATGAATGTGTTAGTAATGCATAATAATGACACAAATATATAATACAGTGAGAACTACGTTTTAAATAAACCCTACAAAACACATTTTAAAATATCAAATACAGTAGCATGTGGCAATGCAGTTGCAATACAGTTTCGAGATATTTTATTTCATATTTAGAAATGCTGGCCTTGATTCAAATTCACAGCTGTTATAGAAACCAATGTTGCATAGCCTGATTCAGGTGGCAAGCATTATTATTATTTTTTATTTATTTATTTATTTATGTATTTCTGTTGTCATGCAACAACAACTTTAATACAAATTAGCAGTGCCAAACTCAGCTTCCCCTGCTCAGCAGTCCCTGATTCTACTGACTGGTTTTTATTCACACTGTTTTCTCAGGAATTCTGCTCCTCGTAAACGTCGCACATGGAGGCGTGCAAAAAATTTTCCTTTTTTTTTATATAACACAAGGTTCAGCAGCAGAACGGCTATGAACATGACTCTGTTTGAGTGTCGTGAGCAACTGAAGTCCAACAAAAAATGTGCAAAAAGTACAGTAGCAGTAGTTATACTGTTGTTCCCTAAAACTGGTTAAAATAACCAGATACCCTTTCCCTTTTAAGGAGTTTTATTGTATCATAAATGATAGAGACATATATATATATATATATATATATATATATATATATATATATATATATATATATATAATAAAAAAACACACACACACACACACACACACAAAACAATGTAAACCAGCTAGCTACAACATATGTATCACTTATTAACACATAGATATATCATCACCCTTAAAAAAGTGTATAAGTGATATACTGTACTTGCTGAACTTTTATAACAATCGCCTGATACATTGTCCAACATGGAAATTACAGCAATTTATAAAGCACTTGGTGGCTGACAGCTACGCCATTGAAAATCACTGGATCCCTTTTCCATTTACAGACACTGCCAATAGACCACCATTTATTTTTCCTGACCTCTCAAAACATTCAGGCTTTTTGTTTTAAACAGTTATCGAATCCCTTTTCAAGAGCAAACATTGATGTTAACAGCTCCACCAGCTCCAGCTGTATCAATGTTAAGGTTCACCTAAAGCTGCTGAATACTGGTTACTGAAACACTGCTTCAAAGCATTATGTTTCCTTGTTTGTAAAAGATCCATTATTTTCTTCTTATTTTTTTTTGGAAAAACCGACAGCATAAAACTGATCTGCTTTATTATCATTACTGACGACCTTATGAATGATAAAAACTGCTGAAATCTACAGGAACATTAAGGCAGTAAATGATATTCATAATTATGGAATAAGCAGAATATATTTATTTCAATTGCAAGTCTATAGAAGCAAATGTGAAATAAACATCCATTCAATTTGAATTGCTGACACATGCTATAAAGTATTAGAAAGGCATAATTTCATACTTTGTTACATTTTTTGCAGCTTTGACATCACACTGAAAATAGCTGTTCGGCACTGTGATTTGAGTGAAGCAATGGGATTTGACCAATCAGATGTGTGTGATTGCTGTTCTATAATAGCCCTCATTATGGCTCATCAAATACCTTTTGTTGTCAATACAAGAAAAGAAAAAATGGTGTAAAAGGCACTCTAAATACTTTTGATGAAAGATGGACATTGGCAGAGAAGACATAAAGGATGAGTCCACAATATTTAAGGTCTGGTGTCAAGGAGCAGATATCATTCCATATCCCTTGATGGATCTGGTACATCCATCTAGCTCAAGCTTCTTGCTCCAATCCATAAAACAGGCATTAATATAAAGCTCACAGCTAAGAATTTTCATTTTAACTGACAAGATTCCCCATTCATCAAAGCAGGTTGTCTGTATACCATTGCAGGCAAAATGAGCTCTGAGGGTATGCAGACAGGACATAGTCAATGGGGCATGCTTTTTAAATGACAATTTTCTGTAACACCAGCAACCACAAGCTGCCAGTCTAACGGAAACTCTTTGTCTGTACTGCAGTTTACTCACCGGATCAGGTAAGGCTGTGAATTCCGGGGTAAAGTGATAACTGCTGTTGAGAGATGTAATAAACAAACAGCTTGAGACCACCTGACAGAAAGCTGTCATTAAGCGTGAAGCTGCTTGTTCCTCGTGCAGTGAAAGAAGAAGGTGTTTAACAAATAAGTGAAAGCCTAGAGCTCATCTCCATTTCTGAAATGCTGGTCCCAGCTTTAACATGTTGGTTTCTGTGCAACCCTTTGCATTTTCTACTATAGTTTATTCTTGCTTTATACACATTATCAAATTTGTTGGACTCAGTTACATTACTTTGTTTTTACTCTCAATTTCAACAGGTCTTAGGCTGTCATTTGCCTTAACAGTGAATAGTTTTGCCTGCTAATTTATTAGTATTTGCATGCAGTATTTTCAACACTTCTGCAACTGATAACTGACTTAAGTTAATATTCTGAATATTGTGCCCAGATAAGATAAACATATAGACTTCTTGTTGTTGCTTATGATGCAGTTTATCAATGACAAACCTATTGGCATTTGAAAAATCATAATGAATCGTGCAAGATTTCACTTATGATATTGTTAAAGCACAGTAAGGAAATAAGCACACTAGGGTTAGTCCTGCACAATACAATGTGTAGATAAGTGTTCTTCAGCATTTTATAGTGTCCATTACTAATGCAATGACATGTGTCAGGGTGGTGGTGATTTATGGTGTGAAAAAATAACTTAACTCAAAATAAAGAACAACTGAATAACTTCACTAGCAACGATTAGTTGGTCTCAGTAAACCTGTGGAGTTGTTGTTTCTCATGGTGCACACTACCTAGCAGTTGAATGTTTGCCAATACCTGATGCTGGAAAAGTTCAAAGTAATGACCAGCATTATGCTGTTAAAACTCCTAAAAGCTGTTGCTTCACACATACAAAGATGATGTTAAAATCAATAAGATGAGTTAAAATCAATAACTGACAGACTCCAGGGTCTCCTAATGCAATGCATTTGATAAAGATACTCTTTTATATTGTCTCTGGGTGCACATGTGCTCTGCCTGGGTGTCACCACCAAAACCATTGACAGTCAGGCTACCCGGACAAAGACGTTTTGGTCTAAAGACATTCAGGGACACTGCTGTACCTAAAACTAAAGGGCATGGAGTAATGTAGTATAGGGATAGGTGATATTGCTGCTTGTTTTGAATGTCTACAGGACACAATACTGCTATTGTATTGAGGACTGGTCATTAATGTTCACAGGAAGGGCTTGGTAGAAACAGGATTAACATTGATATAATAATAAATGTCAAGAGGTCTCTAGCAGTACTTCAATCTACTGCAGCACACTGGCACAAGATACAGGAAAGGGGTTAAGGAGCCAGCTGCCACAAACAAAGCCAGGTGGTGCGGTGATCTGCATAACAGGCCAGAGTAGACGGCAATCCCATCCCTTTCCTTCTCTTCCCCATCTAGATTTAGCACCTCAGTGGCCATGTTTATACCAGAACCAAAACAGTTGCCATGTTCACCCTGCTTCTATTGTTCAGCTCTTAGTACCACTATACTACTGAAAACATCACCAAGAATTTAAAGTTGCTTTCCTCTTACTTTTTTTAAAAGCACTGTAAGGACAGTATGCAAAGCAGAAGAACAACCTCATTCCTTTGGTTAAATCCTCATCAGATACAGTAATTCGACTGTAAGCATACAAATCCTAGGACACAAATCGTAGTGATTCTATAAATTATTTTAAAACGTATAATTTTGTTTTGATATGGTAACTGTGCAATACTGTTCTGCAGGATTTTTCAAGAACGCTGGGCTTGTTACTAGTGTTAACAAATGAATGCAGACTGCAATCATACCAAAAACTGTGATTCACAGTCTGCACTCCCCACATTTATACAGTGATTGGCAATTAGCTGCCTTTGAGTAATATGCACTGTGATATTGTTTATTTAGCACCCTAATTATAATCTGTTGTTTCCAAATGTAAGTCAGAAATGAGACTGTTAAAACCTGTAATGTAGAGGTTTAAATGTACCCATCTCATTCTTTAATATGGCTTTTGAGAATACTGTGCATGAAATAACACCAATGGCAGCAATGCAAACTTCCCACAAAGCTCAACCAATGCACTTTTAACCTAAGAGAATACTATATCCTCACTAAGCAGTTCTAAAACTCTCTTCCAAATAGAGAAAATTTACTTAATAAGTCCCACCCTTAAGAAGACAGAGAAATTAAGTTTTGGATGGGCAGTTTTTCTTCTAACTATAAGTTGTAGTGGTCAGTGGGGCTAGGATAAAACACAGCTGGATTTTTGTTGAGCATGCTGCAGCACTAACTTACACTGTATAAATAAAATATCTGTGGTTTTCCCAGAATTACCAATAAGAATAAGTAGTTGCAAACCAGGGGAATTCTCTGGTGATTCTCTGTTGCTGTGAAATGCTCTAAAAATCCAGCTGTAACATAATTTAATCTCAGACACTTCATGGTGTTTTTTTTTTTTTTTGCATGGCCATACCCAAAGTTAATAGCACATTGAGTCATACAATTTCAAAAGCATTTTTATTTGGATTTTCATTGCCAGTGTCAAGATATATGGATCAGAAGGGGAAAGATTAATGAACTACTGGAAATTGTTTGTCAAATATACGGACAACTCCACTTCAAAACAGAGTTTGCATAACAGCATGACTAAAATGTTTACTGTACTGCTTAGTGCACCTTTATTGACACCTATCAAGAAGCATTGGACATGGAAAATAAGACATGAGTGAAATGTAGTCAGAGATAAAGTGACCCCCCCCCCCCCCCCCCCCCCCCCCCCCCCCCCCCCCCCCCCCCAACATCTGTTCAGGGATCTCAACACATACCTCCATAAATCTCTGATTTCTTTTATTCCAACACTTGAAATGCAAACTCAGGGGCCCAAATACACTATATTAGCCAACTATATTCATTGTTTTTCATTTTCAGGAGTGAAAGAATTTCGGAAAATAAAGTAGTTGTTGTTGTAGTTCTTGTAATAACTTCAGTTAACCAGCTGAATTCACAAATCAGTGGAAACCTATCCTGGACTTTATTCAGCTTCACTTTATTTTAACATCTGAAAGAATCTTCATTTTCTACTTTTACCATGTAGAGGCATTAAATAAAATGACAATACTGATTTTTTTTCCCCACATAAACATAGCAAGACTGTGAAAAACACATCAATAACAATCTTATATCAGACATGTTTTTTTTTTTTTTTTTTTTTTTTTTAATTTACCTTTAAATGCAGATGGAACAAACAATTTTTTAAACCATGAACAATTAAGCTACTGTCTTTGGAATTGTCTGTATAATCTACAGTAGAATATTAAATTAAACTGGTCCCATTTTATACACTTTGTATAAATGCATAAATAATATCTGCAACAAGCATAATTAACAAATCAGTTGCATTATATCAGCCTTACATTATACACTGGTAACCAAGGCTGCCACACTCCCAAATTATTGAAAGATCTAATAAAAGGACTAACTGGTACAATGAGAAAATAGCTAAATGTTTAGCTGTAGTAAACTAAACAGAAGCAAGTACATGTTTATTAAGGCAGCTGAACTTTCCCATTTTACCCCCATGTGCTCTTATAATATTAATGTAATTTAATCCACAAACATAAAAGTACTAATTAGAGCAGAAATGATATTACAATTCCCAATCTCTCTCTCTCTGTGTGTGTGTGTGTGTGTGTTTATATATATATATATATATATATATATATATATATATATATATATATATATATATAGTAAGATAGCAGGGAGGGGGTTAAAATTCCTCCCTGCTAAAAATGTGAAAATGCACTTTTGGGTGAATGGGCTAAGGGTTTTGTAATTGTGTTAATTGTTTTTATTGTTTAGTTAATCCCCTGCTACCTTACTATATATATATATATATATATATATATATATATATATATATATATATATATATATATATATATATATATATATATTTTCTTGATAAAGGAAGCTACAGATTACTTATCCTATTTCACAGCACATATCTTGAGTATCATTATTATTAACCACAATTTAGAAAAGGATTCTACACCAAACAGTCTGATAGTTTCACTCTTCCATAAATTTTACCACCTCAGCATTTTTAAATCCAGTTAATGCTTATACAGCATTAATATATTTTTTTCTATTTGAAAGTCTTTAGGACGTATTTAAATGAGAGATTTAGTTAATGAGTTTGGGCAAACTCTGGAACAGTCTTTCAAGTATTATCATTCTCATTAATTTTCAGAATTATCCACAGAGTTGTGATAGCTGTCATGGACTTTAGACTTCAATTAACTACATACTTTATGTACCTTATGTGTTTGTTTATAACTGACCATAAATTAAAGACTTTGCATTTTAGTTCAAACTTTGCAATTGATATTTTAAGTTATCATTTTAGCAAAACGTGGCCAAACATAAAAACTCTTAGTATATTTGTGTGCGGACAGTATAGAATAATTGAATTGAACATCTTATTTGTAGGCTTCATTCAAGATCAAGAAAGCTGAATTATTTTCATGCTTTTCTGTTTCTTCTAATATTGTTTTACCACCAGCTATGTCTAAATCACTAGCATGTAACCGAATGCATAATGTCACAAACTAACATCTTTGAAATATTTCATTCTTATGTTGAAATCAAAAAGTGGATAAATGGCATACATTTTACTTTATTGCAGTTCATTGTTTTTGCTGTTCTTTTGTTATTATCTATAAACATCCCTTTTGTTTTTATTGTTTCATTCTCAAGTGTTCACATATCACAGCCATAAGTATTTCATTACTGGTTTATCTGTCCAGAGGCTTGTGAAGCAGTAACAATTAACCCTCCCTTCACAGTGATTGATATAGGCTTTGCTTTCAATTTGTTCCACTACACAGATCATGAAATTCTGAATGCGCCCATCCTTATTGACCTACACTTTCAAAAGCGAGGCTACAATGAGATGAAAGTAATTATTAAAAGGGAAAAGAGCTACACAGCCATGAAACAAAGTCTTTAAAAATCTTTAAGATGACCTTCTAGCAAAATCCGTACTGTCTCAAGTTGGTGTGAAGAAAAAAGATGGTAAAAAGCAATCCCCAGATTTCAATAGAATGTAATGAAACATTTCAAGTTAATATAATGCTATATTTTACATTGCTCATCTACTGTATGTCACCAAACAAGATAGCATCTAAGCAGAAAAAGGTTTGGGCATAGTAGATTATTCTCTGTACCTTTCTTTAAAATGTCAGTATTACTCTGTAATATAATGTACGAGGAAAAAAAAAATGAAAATGTCTTACAAAAATGTGTTCTAACAATCCAGGACAAGGATGTAAACTCAGGACAGACTAGATAAAGAAAAAAGAAAAAAAAAAATCCACTCCAATCACATCAGCATACCACACTCCCCTGGGTGACTTTTACAGTGATATATGACCTTTCGCTATAGATTAATCTTCTGTGGAACACTGCATATCTTCTGCTATGGAAGATTTTCTTAGTACTTAACCACTAAATGCCATCAGCCATGTACAGTAGCAGCACTGAGATACTGGCTGGCATCACCAGCTAGCACCTTTAGCTTTATATCAGGACAAGGTTATTACTTCCAGAGAATGCAGATCAGCTATCTTGGTAACAGGAATTCACTTGCAAAGCCACAACCCACTGGTTGAATCTGTGCATATCAATGATTCATCAAGTACTGTGCAATAAGTACAAGAGTATATACTCATAATAGAAATAGGTGACAAAATGCCATTCTGTATTATTATAGCTATGCATCAGGTAATGCAGACAATGACTACTTCCCATGACCACGGCACTGATTCCTAGCGCTTGCAAGCTAGTGCACTTACCCATTAAAGCATCTTGACAGTGCCAGCATCCAGGCTGGGATCTGACACTGCGAGTTAAATGTGTTAAGCTTCCAGGCTGAAATGTGCCAGATACTTGGAACATTCTCTTTTTGAAAGAAGGCTGAATCTCTAATGATTGATCTCTGCAGGACTTACGTGACTGCCAGAACACACTGTTTTGGGCATTCAGACTTTTATTTTTTTCTGACCACTTAACCAAACCTCATGCCTGGCATATAATAGTAAAAAAAAATAGTCAAAATAAAAAACAAGGTGTTCCAAATAATAATTACACTTCAAGAACTCGTGCAAGATTCCTCACCATCCATCTTCTACAAAGCAGTGAGAAAACTCCTGGAGGTTCTAACTGATATCGTAAAAATTCTTGAGATGTTACAGGTTTAGATGAATAGCAAGTCAATCAGCGCTCTGAAGGAATTCTCTGTTTCCTATTGTCTTGCTGTGCCGTCTATTGGTTTGGGTAGTGGCAGCTGGTAAAGGTCATGCTTTCCTTTGTGAGCTTCCAAAAACAGCTCATTGCCAAACTTAAATTATGAATAAGCTATGAATAAAAGAATGCAGATACAGCGGTGACAAGATAATCCATGCAAATTTATCTATGACAAATTCAGTTGGATTAACAAATTACGTTTATACAGTGCAATGGAAATCTGGCGAAGGGGTGGGACAAGAGTTGGATCTAAGCTTGTCCTTAACTTTGTTTTTTATGTTAGTTCATGAACACCTTGGATAACAGTTAATGTTTAGCGTTATTAGCAAAACCATAAAGCACAGTTTTGTTGTAGTGCACTTGCAAAACTAGTCGTGTTATTTGTCCTCTTTTCTTACCATTTTATAATTTCCACTGTGTGAACCTTGATTTACCAAGAAAATTAAGAGACATTCTAAATGTGTTTTAACATGGTAAACGCTGTCAAATCACTAATTTCAGATGTGAGAATACTGATTTATAAGCTATGCCATAATACCATCATACTTTGAAATTATTTAAGCAAAAATAAACTGATTGTGACTCATTAAATAAATGTAATTATGACTGGATTTGATTTTCTTTTGTCAAACTATTTTAGTTTGATTCGACAGAAGAATCACGGTGGGCTGAAGAGATCTGACCTTCTTCAACTTGATTTGCTTTGAGAGCATTGTTTTACTTGTACTTGTGCCATCTTTTGTTTCAATCTTTCCCACGACACCTTCAACATACTATAATTGTGTGTATTTCTGATATGACGTAGGCATGGGTATTCCTTTCTGACTAAGCCTGCTATACATTGAAGGTGATGTCTAAAATTAAAACAAATGGGAGGAGTAAACTAAAAATCCAGATTTCTTCACAAATACGCACACTGTGAAAATCTTGTATTCCATTCTTAAACTTTACAATATATTTTGACAGGTGCAAATTAATTGTTATCACTTTTCAATTTGAATTGAATTCTACTGAATTTCACATTTAAAAAAAAAAAGCTTGCATGTGTGTTAAGTTCAAGTTTCTAGTCTTACCTTGCTACAGTATTTAGTCTAAAGCAGATACAATATCACCACTGCTTGTGAGCACACACCACGCAATAAGCCTAAATACTGCCCAGTATGGGGCACTCCTAGGTTACATCGCACTTTAGGAATGCTTTATCATAAATAATTAGGGAGCGAAAAGTTCTTTGTGAAAGTGGATTGCCTGCATTCCCAATCACGTGGCAGACATAACATTCAGGAACAAGAGTGACAGTCAGGCTGTCCTGCATATTAACTCACCAGTCACTTTTTCAGAAGCACAGTTTGCCCTTATAATTTAAAAAAAGAGAAAAAAAAAACTAAACCTGCCTAGGAGTAAATCCAGCATCCAGTGTTTTTGCCCTCAAGTCTGACCATATATCAAATCAATTCCATGTATGTTTAACAAAGTTTGGAACATACAGTATCACTCTTAAGTATCTAGAGAGGATGTAAAAGGGCATCAACTTGAAATGTTATGAATGTAAAAGTAAAATGTTTGATGACCGGGCGCAGTGCAAGGCTGTGAGCTTAAATTTGACTTGTGACAGTCAAGGTGGGTTCTATGCTGGTGGTGTTTGATCAGACTGGTGGGTAGGGGGTGCAGGAAGTGTTGGTAAATGCTAGATTAGAGGGTTAGCAGGAAGATCATCACAGATCGTGCATGACGCTCAAGGACAGGCTATTTAACAAACAGCAGGCTCAGCAAGGCATTGCCTACTTCTGCATGTCCTTGTCTGTACTGTAAGTCATAAGAGGCTGAACAAGATTCTCCAAGAAACTGGGAAAATCAAACAAATATATTTGCCTATACAAAATGTAAATATACTGGGTACTATTGTGTAAATGTCTGAATAAATAGCTCTATGAATACCAGCCAATGATATCAAATGAGTGTTTAATAGCAGGACATTAAACTATAAAAATGTACATTGATGTTGTCTCCTACAACAAAACGTCTAAAATCAGCTCTTCTAATAATAAAAGCCTTAATGCAGAACTGAAACTGTCCCTTTAAATATCTTGCAGGATGCATCCTATTCTCGTGTCTCCTGACCTTCACTAAAACAGTGTCCGACCTTCACTGCAGCTGTGCAAAAATGATGATGTTTTTTTAAATGTTTTGTTCTACTGTAATCAGAAAATGTAATGTGTAAACCAAGCCTAATTCAGTGTCTGCTCAAAAAAAAAAAAAAAAAAAACACATCTGTTGTGCTAAGGAGTCTCATAATATAAGCTATTCTGATTTATACTTAGAAAAAAAACAGTATTGTTTGAATGCAGTGATTTTAAAATATTACAGGGAAGACGATGGAGGATATCTCTTTAATAAGTCCCATTATAACAGTTGGCAATACAACTATAAAATCTAATATCCTTTCTGCAGGCTCAGTGATATGTCCATGCATTACTGTTCTTGCTGACAGTCAGTTGCCTTGGAAATATTTCATTATTTCAGTTTTTTTCCATTTGTAGACCCCTGGCCTTGTGATATGAAGGCCACTCGATTTCATATTTCTCGATTACCATTTTAGCAATCTCAGAGAACTATTTATATATATATAAAAAAGAAAAGTGTTAGACAATGAACAATACCATTTATCTCTGCTATGTCCGTCTTATGCTTAGGACCAGATTATAAGAAAGTGTACTAGAGTGCTTTCAGATGAAAGTTTAGGCCTTTTTAAAACTTGTATGACACTTTGAAAACGTGTTAATCCTGACGACCTTGAGTTTTAAAATATCGTAAAAAAGTTAATTCTTCAGGGTTAAAAATCAATAAGATATTTGGATCATACAGCACCGGTACTAAGTATACTAAATATCTTTGAGTGCCTTCAGATTACAATTGTTTTAATATGTGCAGAAGTATCTAGACATTTCATAATAATGGCATTTCAAAAGCAGATGCTCAGGCTGTTGTTTTAACAAACAACGTTTTATATAAGTATTATGGATTTTTTTCTTGTTACTGCATCTTGTAAAGTGCTTTGTGATGGTGGTCTACTATGAAAGGTGCTATATAAAATAAAGATTGATTGATTGATTAATTGATTGATATAGCCTACATCTATGTAGAAAGGAGAAAATAGGGTGAAGGCTGGAATATTAGCATTAAATCAAAACATCAGGCACAACTACACATCTGATATGCTGCACAAAGACTGGGTTACTGGTCAGGGAATAAGATATAGCTGTGACACTTTTAATAATACATGCAATAAATCACTGGAAAGCTATGTTCGTCTATCTTAAAATAGAGACATTGCAAATCAAAACAAACTAAGTTTGTTTTATGCTTAATAGTCACAGGTCTAACTATCTTTTTGAAATACAGTTTGCTCCTATCAGCTTTTCATTAACCCACTAAACTAATATACAATGAAACAGGCTCACTTGGCACTTTTGTGTGCCCTTAGGGTACAAGACTACTATTAGGACACAAGGCCAAGTTTGTGGTTACCCATTACTCTGAACCCCAGCCAGGGCCATTGCTCTTTAAATTATCTCTCCTCCTACTTCCCACAGAGAAGCATTACTCAGATCCCACCTTTAGGGTGGCAGCGCCTCAGCCAAACAACAAGATGCTATAAAGGAGCATTAAATTAAATATATCCTCCTACAATTTCAATCAGAATTTCAGACCAAGTGTTATTTAGTTCAACTCTCAAGTGGAGCAGAATAACAAATCACACACTCTGATTTACCTTCTCCGAATGCCAAATGGAGACAGGTGATAAAGAAAGCACTCATGCAGAGGCTATGAAGTTTCTCCTCGAAATTAATTCCATCTTCAAGATTTCTATCTCTGAGAAATTCCCAGAATGGCACACAAATATGCTCCTGCCAGAGAGATTACTAAAGACTGACTTAGCATAAACATTTTCTACTGATGGTGTTGTAAATGCTCTGGTGGAAAAAAAAAGGGCAGTCATATGTTCTAAACAGGCACTTTGCAGGTTGCATAATGATCCTTCACAAGTCAAGTATACTGTATAAAAAACAAAAATTAAATAAAATTAAAAAGGTGGCGATCCTAGAACTCTATTGATAAAATGTATTTTCCATGCTACATTTTGAAGAAAAATGAAAAACTGTACATTTTTTTTCCAAACAGTTTATAGCACAACAAAATAATAAATGTATACAGTATATGTATAGTACATATGATTTAAAATTATACAAAACAGCATACACTGTAAATAGTAAAATGTTACAATATCATGTGTATTTCATTAACTTAAAGATTTAGGTTCCAAGTTGGAAGATTAGAAAGGAGAAACAATCATTAACAAATTTATTTTAGAAGTGTACACTGTGATTTCATAGCATGGAATGTTTTCTATTGTCAATACAATCCCCATCACAGCTCAGGTAGGTAGAACAATTAACCAGAAAAGCTACTTTCATTATTAAACACACACACATGCATGCACGCACACACGCACACACGCACGCATGCACACACGCACGCACACGCACACACACGCACACACACACACATACACACACACACACACACACACGTCCTCTCCCCACAACCAAATATCAATTACTTCTACTAAAATGTATACCTCTTGTTTGGAATTGCGTTTGTATTTTTAAATCCAGATGCAGCCTACATAATGTTACAAACATGATAGCGGAAATATCATCCTCATCTTGTCCCACAGCAATAAATAATCACTGTATAAACAATGTAGTATGGTTTTGCATGTGTGCCTCTGAATCATATTTTTTGTATTCGCCCAAGGTAAACCACATCAGGTTCATGATGTAATGTAGTTTTGTAACCATTAATTCACAACTTTGCTTTTGGCCTTACAGACATCCTTGGCAGACAATAAATGTATATTTAAAAAATATAAATAAATAAACAAATAAATAAATAAATAACCTCCCATGTCTGTAAATACTATCTATAGGAAACAACAACACTGCATATTTTATTGCTGAATAATAAATGACACCATTATATAAAACAATTAATATGTTACTGATAAACAATTCATAGAGGTACTTCCATAAATATCACCGATTTTGAAAACAATTTAAAACACTTCAATTCAACAAATAGAACAATCAATGTGTACCAAATAACAGAAGCGTTTTCGCCACTTAATTGCTACCTGTGAATGAAGCATGCCCTGCACTAAAAGTTACTAACAACTGGCTACAGGTTTTATGCTAATTACTCCAAAGCTTGAGAAGTCCCGTTACTCTGCAAACTACAGTATCTCGCCTGGCCTAGCCGCACTTGAATTGCTCTGAAGTGCAATGCAGCTATGTCTCTTCTGCATAACATTACAGGCCTGCCTCAGACACTCGTGGACCATACAAACAATACGAAAAAGTGGCTGCATTATTGGGCAGCTGCGTTTAACTGTGCATTTGTCAATGCCTTAAAGTGTTCTCTCTGCACTGAAATACTGTCTTTTCTCGCTATGCCTGTTACCCTAGCGTTAAGGTCCCAAATCTCAGACGTACTGTAGCAGCCAAGGCAACGCAGAAACTTCTAACTGATACTCAGAGTAGGTATCTGCAACCCAAATGTCTTACAGCGGTACCAAAGCAACAACGTTAATAATAACAAAACACAATAAGCAAGCCGGTCGTTACCGTTCTCTTCTTGAAGGATCTTGTTGAAAGCTAGGCTTGGTGGGCGCCATCTTCCTGATGTTTTTTATTATTATTATTTTTTATTATTATTATTATTATTATTATTATTATTTACTTTTTGTTTTTCTTTAGATTTATTTTGACCTTGTCGAGGGTATCGAAAGCAATGCAATCTGCAGACTATGAGTATTTAAACAATGCCATAGCGTTTTTCTGGTCCAGTCTTGTTTCTGGCTCCACGCACTGTCGTTCATGAGCGAGAAGAAAGGAGGAAAAACCCCCGAGATCAGGCTCCAAAGGCATGCCAAGAAAAGTGAAAGGAAGCCGGGGGGACGCTTCTGAAATACTGCAGCTCTCGCATGGCAGTAGCCTTCGGATGAGACAGAGCTAGAATTAATATCTATACGGGAGCATCATTGCGTTTTTTCCGCACGAGCCCCCTGTCTCCAGTGCTGTGTGAAAAGGCTTTTCTGTTTCTCTGTTTTTCTGTGCATTTTCCAGCTTTTCCTGCCTGGCTCTCAGTGAGAAAGAACACATTTTCTCTCCTACCGGCGCAACAACGCCACTCAGTTGTAGTTGGAGACAGTTTTCATTTTCTACATATGTGAAACACAAAACTTCCACGGCTTTTGTGGTCAGCGGATGCAACATCAAGGCTTGTGTGTGTGTGTGTGTGTGTGTGTGTGTGTGTGTCTGTGTGTGTGTGTCTGTGTGTCTGTGTCTGTTTTCTTCCAGAAACCAATTCATCTCAACTTGGTCCACTGAATGCAGACAATAATCACTTACTGAAGCTCATGTGCATGGATGTAAGATAACAACTATCCAAAGGAAACTCATTATTAAAACAATACACTAAATACAACAAGTTGGACCTTAAAACAAATATAACACAAGTAACGTACAATCTTGTTTCATGCACATGTTATTAGTTACCAGGTAATATGCATTTTTGTAAGATCACAGGCGCGCGCGCGTTTAGAACGATTATCATTTTTTTGTTTTAATGGCAAAACATCATATCAACTCAGGAAATCCAGCTATCCACAGAATTATTCATAACATCAATGCAACGAACTCCTAATTTAAGTAAATGTTTTAATTTGAAACTTAATACAAAAAAAGACAACTGTTATTCTGTCACATGCTATCACTTTTAACTTTGTTGTTATTATGTTGGGATTCCCTTAGAATGAAATGTTATATGCCTGTTGTAATGGAGCACCAAATATTTACATGTGTCCAACCACATTGGCATTAAAGCAAGGCTATTTTCAGTATCAGTCTTTCCGAAGAGCAGTGACACTATAAACTATTGGTTGCTTATGATTCAAAATACATGTAAAGAAATATAAAAGCAACAGAAAACAACAGGAAATCCTAGTTAGGTCAATCTGTTACGTTATGCATAAATATATGGAACACGAGGATGGTTTGAACTTTTAAAAACTTTAAAAAGTACCCACATAATGGTGTGAATGTAACAAGGTACTTGAAGAGTACTGTAAACCAAATGTTTAAGAATTCATCAAAAATCCTATGTGACAGATTTTAAACATAGTTTAGCATGTGTTTAAAATATGTATAAGATGCATTTCATTCTTAAAACATGGGAAAACTTTAGAAAGAAACTTAAAACGACAAAGAGTTTGTAGAAATCAACTTAAATTGTACCAAAAACCGTTTATTTTGTGCAAATCGTTCTTTGTAAATCCAAATTACTTCTTTAATTGATTTCACAACAGATTTAACGCCCAATTATTTATTACATCTACTACTGTAACTACTGTATAATGCACTGGTTTTACTTCTTTTTCAAGACCCTGAATGAGATGTAGGTATCAATTAATTCTTATTGTTAAACACTAATTGAACAGACCTTCGCTGAATTTTTATTTTGGTGTGTCGTCAAATTAGTTTTCAGAAATATATGTACCTGCTATATAGGATACTATTGCAGCATCTCAATTTTATTTTATGGTAACTTGCAGACTGGCTTTTTGTGGCCCTTGACATCAGTAACACTGGAAAACATTTTTTTTTTTTTTTTTTTTTTTTTACAAGACATTTTGTGTAATTCAGTAAACTGATATCTAAACCAAAAACTGTTTTGTAACTTTCAAGAAAATAAATGTACCAAAAATTGTTTCTGAAGACGGGGAAGAACTGTATTTGAAACTTATCTCAACAAATTTTACTAGTTTATTTTAGCATTACTACAAGTTTTTTAAAGAACTTTCAGAAAAAGTTGTACATTGAAGTGTTAGCAAAATCCACATAAAAGTATATTTCACAAACTTGCTTACATCGATATAGACATAATGTGTCTTATTTGAATTGGATATCCAAATCGAGGTGTTCGAATGCAAGAATACACCTAGTGAGCTGCGTAAATGAAAGATTATCATGTGAAAACTATACCTTATTAATATGATATTCAAGTACTTTGAGACTAAGACCATTAAGATGCAAGCTAATCTTCGTTTTTAAATTACATATATCATGATTTGTTTGGTTATTTTTTAGTAAATAAAACAAAGATGGATGTTGCCCTGTCTTGTGAAAAAAAACACAAAAAAACTATACTGTAATAAACCTTTTTTTTTTTTTTTTAACAGTGCAATAAGTGGATGTGTAAGTTGAAAGAAGTTCTCACAGACCATCTAAAACTGTGTTTAATTGACTTACCAATACTGTAAAATATGTATGACTGGTCCCCACATGAATATAACAAATATGACTTCTAAACAAATTTTAAGACAATGATGGTAATCTATGGTTCACACTTGGACACTGTTGAACAACTGCTTTGGTAACTTAAAAAAAGACAACATACCTTTGCTGATATGAAGTAATGCCCTGGACGTTTTGAGGGTTGCCATTTGCAGTACCGGGGACTCTCCCCACCCCGGGACCAGCTGGCACTCCAACGGCTCCTCCACCGGCCGCAGCCGTCACCTGAACACTGAAATCCGGGAAGATTCTGATCATCCCCGCTCCAAGAAACTAAACACGAACCGAGACTGTGTGGATATGTACAAGAATAACAGCCTTCCCTCCAGCACAGCAAGTCACACCACAATCCCATTAGTGATGGTTACCAACTCTTCAGCCATTATACGTCTTGATTTCTGTTTAAATAAACGCGCTAGTGCAGCTTTCAAGATGTTAACATTGATGCTAAGTTTTCAGTGTCTCAAAAACAGTGTTAGTGGATTCAGTCGAGAAATTTAAAGTGGGTCTTTAACAATAACTTTACAAGACTTCAGATTCTGACCTACTCCTGTCTTGTATCTCAATTGAACTACCACTAAAGTGCGAGTAATTTGTTGTTCATAAAGTTTTGCAATCTTATGCAACCCTCAGGTATAAAGAAATTGTATAATACTAATGTATTTTAGCAAAACAGAAATGTATTGTGTGCACGATTCCCTTCTAAAATACTGCCATTTTTCTAATTAAGCTATGTACTGAAATGTTACCTACTTCTGCTGTGAACGTTATACTTTTTAGCAGATTCCCAAGTCGAGTTTTCAAGCACCTAATTAATGACGACTATTCTCAGCGAAAGTTTGTAATTAGGTTATATAAATAACATCAAGCTAGCTTTGTAGTTGTAAGTTGCAAAAACGATTGTGTTCTGCCTGTTTTAGTTGTAATGTGGATTATATGTTCCCTTCCTTTCAATCTTTTTAAAGGTACCGTTATCGTTTCGTAAGTAGCAAAGTGCAATACAATGTTATTGTCTCGGTTCCATCATTTCTTCCTCTGCTCCGCAGTACATCCAGATGCAGTGTATTTCTTTTTTTCTTTTTTTAATGTAGCGTGAAAATTACTGCGTTTTAACACATACGAGCTCTCTTTGTGCGTGTGCGGCAGTGTAGCTGTGTATTCGGAAATGTTTATTTTTGAATTGCCATTAAAGTTTATTTATAAGTGTCAGTTCCACTAGTTAGTTCAGTGCTGCAGAATTCTCAATTTCCCGTCTGATATCTCTTAATAAAGATGCCGTGCTGTAATGGGCAATGGCGCAATTGAGAAAAATAATTTAAAAATAAATAAATAAAAAAAAAAAAACATGCTTGCGCATTAATTCTTTCAGTTAAACGTTACAATTGTATATGTTCTTTCTTAATCGGCTCCAGTTCTCAAATAATGTGCTGCAGTATGAATTTATGTTTATGTGATATCTCCTTTTGAATTGTTTTTCTAAAGATGTTGTGTTATATTGTGCAGCGGTGCGTTTGTAAATAGACGCTGTTGCTGTGTGAATTCTCCCAGTGAAAGTGTTGTTATGTGCTCTGATGTGCAGCAATGCCATTCCTCGGTATGAGGTGAGGCGCTGAACTTGGCCGTAGCTGCTGCTGATTAACTGCCTCGAGCAGGCAATCCCCAGAGCGCGCACCACCCCTTTCCAGCCAATCACAAAGAGTGACAGGAGCGCGCATGAGCGGAGACTCTAGTTAACCCCACGAGGTCCGTAACACAACGAAATTCACAGTCATATTTACCACAGGTCTAATGTACTTGTGTGCCAAGTAAAGTCTGTAACAGTAATACGTATTCCTATTATGGTGAATATTATAGTGGAACACATTACACATTTTACAGTCTTTTTAAAATCCACAATGTTTGAGTAATATAGTCAGTGGCTTTTCCATTTATAGAATTGTTTTTCAAAAGTTAGCCTACCAGTTGTTGAAATATTTGTTCATACGTTAAAACTTAAAAAAAAAATAAATAAATAAAATAAAAAATAAAAAAACTTACACTAGTTAAGTTTATACGTGCTCGACTCCCATACTTGGATAAAACAATTCCCTAAGGTCGTGTTTTATTTCTTTTATTCTATACTGTGCAATCCCATGCCACTTATGTCTGTCTATAATAATTATGTTATTGTGCTTGCAAGGATATCTCCCCGAGCATCCCTGTCACATCCGTTTTAAGGTTCGAGTTCAGACTGTCTGCGTTACCAGCTGGTGAAGGAAGATGCGTGCAAGGCTCACCGCTGTGCTGGCGCTCTACATAGTTGCTTTCCTTTGATACCTCAAGTAGTCACAGCGTGAATTATATATCACGTGAGTCACTTGACTGCCGCCGCCTACCAAACTATCTGTTTTTCTGTCGATCTTGCATTGGCATATTTGGAAATGTGATATTGATTATATTTAATTATAAAAACACTCACATTTGAATTACATTTATATTCTATTTTAGATTATTTGTAATATATAACAAAATATAACCAATAACATATACTGAATGAATGCATTTGTTTTCCAATTATTTACCCAGGACAAATAAAATAAATACATATTATTTTCTGTTTATTTATTTATTAATTTTTTGGCTACATGTTCTTTCTTCTAATGTTTAGTATTTATTTTAAAATACAATCTTATGTCAGTCATTTTAATAGGTCTGCCTTTTTGTTTAAAAAGTTACTTTGTTGTACAATGTGTACACACACACAGGAAGCAGTTTTGAGCTTTTTTTTTTTTTTTTTTTTTTAGTAATTTACTTTAACGGTAGCTTGCTCTTTCTAAAGATCGCACAATGAATAATGATTGTAAGTGAAAATGTCGTGGATTGTTTAATTTCAGCGCCCGCAACACTGAAAGAATATACATAAGTCAAGATACGTTTGCTGGTAGCATTCTTATATAGACAAACATTTGAACCAGAGAGCAATCCAGTTTTGAAGTGTCAATGTTTGTATTCGTCATAGGATGGATGAGGATCTGTATTAATTCTAATTACTTTAAAATGGAAATTCAGTGAAGAATTTCATGAAGATATATATATATATATATATATATATATATATATATATATATATATATATATATATATATATATATATATATGTGTGTGTGTGTGTGTGTGTGTGTGTGTGTGTGTGTGTTAATAGTTAAACTAACTGATTACCAAATAAATATTTAATAGTGTCTGCTAAATTTTAAAAAAAATGCGTTAGGTAAAAATATATAATCAGACACTGATAGATACATGCATGTGAAAATAAACAAGCAGAGCATGTTAGTAATAGTCACATAGTGTAATTAACAAATGGTCAGGTTAATAAGGTATTTGTATCCTACACATTAACATCTAATTGTGGTACAAGTAGAATTTATAATATACATTTCTAAAGAAAAATAGATACAAAAAAACCCTAAACATTTTCTATAAAGCCAGATTATTTTATTACAGAGAATGTAATCATGCAAATTAAGTGAGATTTACTAAATCAATGAACACCTGCAATAGAGACAGGTTAAAACAATGTTAAAATGTATAACCAAAACAACAGCTATACCAGTAATATCTCGAAAGAACATGTCGACTACAGTGTTTAAATTCGGGGGGGGGGGGGCACTTGGGGAAAAACAGTTTCTGTTCTGCTACTGAATACACAATGGAATCAAATAAATTATTATTGAAGGTTTAACCAGGCCCAATGCAATTAGATTAATAATTTCTCTTACTTACTTGTTGATGTGCTTGTATCAGGAGGGTCTGTGTGTTTGTCTGTAGCTCTTTCCTAAAATGTTTCAGACAGATTGAGAGCAATGTTGTAAGCTCAGGCTTACCACTTGAAATTTAAGAATTTCCAATTTTTTTTAGCAAGGAAAAAAAAAAACACGTTTTTATAGTTTTAAATAAATTGACTTCCTTTGCAAAAGAAACTAAATATGCTACTTCAATTTCTTCAGTTATTTAGAAATGTATGATACAGCGGTACTAAACAATAACTAAAATCCCCCAAAGTTTTAATTTCCATAGTTTTACATATTGCACTCAGGGTCAGTTGTGTACATAACACTAAATGTTTGGAGAAAAAATATTTTGCCAACTAATTATTGTCAATAGTATGATCTCACCATGTAGGACTGTTTCGGATGATCAACCAATAGCTACAGTATGAAAATGCTTGCATTATACAGGAAAGTACTGAAGTCACTGTTATTACTAACTGCTTGCTTTGGTAAAAGGACTGATAATATTCCTGCCACACACTTTCTCTTGTTGACATGTCTATCTTTGCTTACACAGGGCACTTTGGGCGCAGAAACAAATAAACTGGTGTTTGCAGACCAAACAGTAAGGTTGCAAGATGTTCTTGAGAAACTTTGGAATGGGACACTCCATATTATATGTTTTATGTTTTAATACTGGTGTTTGTAGCTTGCTCCAGAGTTTGGGCTCTGTTTCAAAGCAAGTGGCTTATTAATTATTCTTTTTTTCTATTCTTTTTTTTTTTTTTTTTTTTACAATTGGCGAGTATGTCTCCTTCTGAGATGTGCCTGTTACTGTAAAGCTTTAGTTGAGGTTAGTGTTTCCTTCTGTGAGAATTTGCAATAGCAAAAGGGAGAGTGTGTTGGCAATGAATAGTGCTCTTTAGCGAGTGTGGTTGAAGTGGGAATTTCTACAAGGTAAAAGTGAGTGCAGTCAATGGAGCGGATGCTATGGGATTCCTGTTTGGTCACAAGACAATATTATCACTGCTGCTTTGCCCGTTCAAAGGAAGGCTGTTGTCAACAGCAAACAATAAAAACAACATAAATCTTTCAACTGAATACGAAGACCCAAAACAGAAAGTCAATTAAAAAAATATATAGATTTTCATCTCCCCCTCATCCACTTGCAAATTAGGGATTTACAATACAACAAAAAAACAAACAAAAATAACAGTCATTGATGGTTTTTTTATGTTCTACAGCAGTAGAGTTTTCCATATTATATCAGTCTTTAGTATAGAAACCTGAGCAGAACAGTAGGCGAACCACACAGTTAACAACAGTGGAACAAAGTGTATATGTACAGCCTGGTGCAGTAGACTAGTCTAAAAAAATCTATTTTGTGCTAAATCTCTTCTATACCAATCACTTCTCAAACCTTTGCCCCATTAGTACATAACAACTGTATTGGCCATGAAATTACGATTATTAAACTGCAAAATATTGTCTTTGAATCTCTTGTTGTAAATTGGTATAGGACTCAAACTCAAAAGGGGATTATTGATAGTATTAAATCTGATCTGGCCATAATCAAAAAGGGGTTCCTCAGGGTTCAATTCTTGGTCAGTCCACTGCTTTTTTGCATCTTTATAAACAGGTCTAATGTTCTTAAATAGTCCACATTTCATTTATATATAATACAGTCCCCTTTGCCAGTGGACATTGTTTAAGTGAAATCCAACACAACCTTCAAAAAGACTATGATGCCTTGCAAAATGCATTACTAAATAGGTTGATTTTAAATACTATTTAATACTAAAACCATGTTATTTGGATGTGCACCTAAATTGCACAATGTTAGAAGTAATCTTGCTCTTGTATTAACTGATGGCACTAGTCTTGAAACTGTAACACAATTTAAAAACCTTGTTTTATGGCTTGACTCAGTGCTACATTTTGAATACTACATTGAGCATCTGTTAAGCTAACCTTGGTTTTCTATCCAGACACAGGCAGTGTTTCTCTCATGAAGGTTGTTCTCGATTGGTAACCCAAATGATATTACTGTTAATGGACTGCGCTGATTCAGTATACATGAGTCCTTCCCACACAGTTCTGACAATTGGTTCCCATAGTGCTGTAAGAATTACACTGAATGCAGATTACGAGAAGCACCTTGGTGCTCTCTATGAAACTAGGATGGTTCAGTCTGGAGAACAGATGGCTCTCTCATTGTTTTCTGTTTAGTTTATAAGATGAATTATGGAAATTCTCCAAGTTAGAGATGTAACTCTACCTATGCACTGAGATCAAATTATGTGCCTACTTGTAATATCCCCAAATTGAGATCTAACATGGGCCAACATGCTTTTGTATACCAGGCATTTCATTGCCTTCAAGCTTTAAAACTGTTGCTTCACAATGCCTTTTTAAATCACTCATAAATATTTATTTTGAATCAGGGCTTCAAATCCTGTAAATAAGGACTATGACCAGGATCATATAAATTGGAATTCTATGTTTTCATTTTGTATTACTGTTTTTATGATTGGTTTAACTGTTTTTGTCCTGTTTGAATGATTTGTTTTTTTTTCCATTGATTTTACAATGTTATTTCTTGCCAGTACCCCCTTGAATTTGAGATGAATAGTTCATTTTTTGTTTGAATTTACCATTGTACAGTAGTGCCACTTTCTGCCACTTACAATCATTTGGGAAGAGATTATTTTCTGTTATGGTGTAATGTTATAACTTTTGACCTTTCCCTGATATCTTTTGAAGCACTCAGATTACAGCAAGCCATCATTGTGCTGGATTAGTTTTTGGCAGATTGTGTTTTTAACCAAAATTGTGTCCAGTTGTACCTGGCTCAACTAAACTCAATGCTAAAATTAAAAGAAATTCTTACAAATGATGAACATGTGATTTAGCTGTTCAACAGAACTGTTGAAATCAAATGCAATTAATTGGTACGCCTTAGAAGAATTAGAATGTACATTTTTTGAGGGAGCATAAAAATAAAATTAAAAAAACGTTTTAATTCCAGATTTATCGACTCTTTTTCAAATTACATTTTACTTTTACTTTATTTTAGTTGGGAGTACCAACCTCCCTAAAACTGGATAGGACATATTACATCTTTAAATTGCTGCTTTCAAATGCATTGCCACTACAGATGCAGAATTAACCAAAAGCACGTTATACTTCTAAACTATAATACTTTCTGAAATATTGCTTTAATGTTTTTGCAGAAGGCATGTGGGTGAGCAAAATGATGAATTAAATGCTGAAAGGAATTAGAGCTCCACATTCAAGAAAACTTTCAATATGGAAATGAATTATTTACAGGTCAAGTGAAAATGACATCATCATTTTTATTTATTTTCTATCATAAGCTCTGCATGCCCTTTCACACTGTTGTATGATTTTATATCAAATTGCTTCTTAATGTGGTTTGACGACATGCCTGAAATCCAATAACCTTGAATTACTTTAACAGACATACTGTACATACTGGCTCTTCAAATTCAGTAATGGGCTTCTATCTAACCAATGCATTGAAAATGAAAATTAATCAAGGGTGAAGTGCTACCATACTGCAGATACTTTTTACTTCAAAAAGCACTCCCATTCTTTTTTGGGAATCATTCTTTTAAATCTATCATTGGGTACTGTTTTTATTTTTCTGTAAATGTGTAACAGGAAAACAACCACAATATCTTACATTCTTCAATCTACAATCATGTAATCATATTTCTGCTCTATATGATATGGAAAACATCTCTCTAGTCCTGTTTAGAAACTAAGAAAAATAAATAAAGAAATACAATGAGAACATGGCTCAAACGTCTCTACAAGGATTACAGTTTTAATGCTCTGGGGTGCATGTGTTATTGCCACAACCCTATACATGTTCAGGTTTCTGTTTTCCTAATTCAAATGTAGTATTGATTTCTTTGTGAGCTTTACATGACTATTTCTGTTCTGAGATGACAAACTTGTAGCTGAACCATTATTTCATTTAACAACTTTTACTAGGATAAATTACTCACTGAGACTGTACAAGTCTCATTTTCTGTAAGGTCCTGAGGCAGGAGGCAGTAAGCTACAATATAAAACATTAGAACTAAAATATATGAATAGAAACAACTGCAAGCAAACATATACAACATATCAATAGCAGTGAGTGTCTACAAAAGTCCCTTAGAAGGTTCAGTGATTATATTTACAAACAAGAGCTGCAATGATTAAAGAGTTTGCTTTGAGATTTATATAAGATCTAGGTAAAGGGCACACAAACCATAAGACAATGACCTGGAGGCACTGTACTTCTGGCTTTGGGGAAGTACATTATTCAGCCAATTTCATTCTACTTTATGAAGCAAAATTAGTTAATTCTATAGGGGAACCTTTTGGCCACAGCTGTAGTGCAGCTCCATATGGAGAAGATGGTTGCTCTAAAGTTTTCAGAGTTAAGGAAAGAGATTTTGAGAGTGAAACACAGAGTATTGCAGAGATGTTTTAGAGTGGTGCTACAGAGTCTGTCTTTTGGATATTCAGTGAGGTACTTATTTTCAATGGAGGGCACTAAGCAGTGCAGACCATCTATCTTGATATATCATTCATATTTTAATTATTTATCAGGGCCAATAGTTACCATTGTGGCAAATTATGGCATGTTTTAGTACCTTTAAATATCAGTTTTAAAACCATAGTTAATAAGACCAGTGCAACTGTCAGAACAGAGACATCTGGACGGATCCAGATGAAAGCCAGAGGCTAGAAATCTGAGTGTACATATTTTACTGCAGATATCGACTGGGACAGATTGTTCTTATTTGATCAAATATGAACAAAGTAAAATATCCCTTATGTTTGATACAGTATATGCTATATACACTACAATGCTTCAAATATAGATGGAATTTGATTGTTCTTCTTTCTATAGTAATCAAGATCAATAACTCTGTATGCAGTTTCTACAGGTCACAGGTAGAAGTACCCTTATATAATAAGTTAAAATTTAATCAGGCCCCCCCACCAAAACAAAACAAAAAAAAAACATATTGTGTCTGTATTTTATTTAAATATCAAAACATGCTCTGGCATGCAATTTTATGGTGGAATATTTTCATATTTTGCAATCTTGAAATGAGGAAATATTTTAAATAGTCACTAACAATTTGTGACTAATAAAATGTGATTAGTCCAAGATCATTTTTTACTTTATAAAATACACTTGAGATAGGATATACTGTGCAAGAGTAACGCAGGCATTTTAAGACGTTGTATTTAGTTAAATTCCATGTTTTTACACTGTTGATAATGTGATCTGGAGGTCCAATTGATCCAAGACAAATACAGAGCACTCATTGTTACCCACAATATCGTGTTTTATGACACTATGCAATTGAACTCCCAGAACACTTCCAATTAACTAGCAACAGAGTCAAAAATTGTATTAACATTAATGAAGCCCTTATTACAACACACCTGTACACTGCACCTCTAGGAGGTTTGATTGGATGCCAACTTAGAACAGGGAAATAACAGCAAAGATATTCAATCAATACAGTAGTCTAATCTTCCATAAGGAATCAAGCTTAAAACATAAACTACGACCGGATTATTTTTGTATATTTACTTACATATAAGAAAAACATCTACAATCTTCTGTCATGTAAAATAAGCCGTTTTTTGGTGATTGCTGGCTGCACTTTGATTGCATATTTTTTCTCTTTTAGTTTCAAAGGTTCTTGCTTTATGGTAATTATACTGACCACGTTCTGCAGAAATATCAAAAGTCAACAATCTTTGATGGGTAGTAATCATAATTCCACCACGGTTCAATTCATTTGACCTTTAGAACCTTTAAAGCAATTTGCACGCTGTATAAAATTGTATTAATTACAGGGGGAAAAAAACCAAAACTTTAATTTTCCACTACTGCTCACATGAACAACAAACACGATATAGTTTCCTCTTTGCACTGCAGCATAGTAACAGAAGTCTTAATCTTTTACTTTGACCCGTATCTCCAGAATATAAAAAGTGATCCTTTCCTCAAGCCACGGGGAGATAAGCATCATTGTACTTTGCATATCCTCCTACAGCTATGTGAAGTAAAAAGAGCATAATCAAGTCCAGGCTTTCAGATTGTCTTGATAGATTATTGACATAGATGTTGCTGTGGTATATAATTTAAAGCACATTGTCAATGCAACCTTTCAAGTCTGAAGCATGAAACATTTTGCTAAAAAAAAGAAGAAAAAAAGAAAACACAAACCCAGTATAGGATGGAGTTCTTGCAGTTCCTTGGTGTTTAATTGTTGTAATGCAAGTCACAGTATTTGCTTATTCATTATACAGCACTTTCCATGTGTCTGAGTTCTGATGGGATTTTGGCCAGCATGGAAGAGCTGCAAACCCGTGTTCAAGCTCAGTTCAAACTTGCCATCTTTACTAAATGTTCTTCATATACAATGTACAATTTTGCACTACAATAGTTCTGTACTAAGAGTCAATGGTGGCGGATGGACGGCACTGTTTTATGCAAGGTTTATGCAAGGTTTGCTTTCGATTGACATGGTGTTGACAAAAAACTTCTCCTGGCCTGATTTCATGATTGACACTTCATGGTCCACCAGAGATTAAATTCATCTTTAGTTGGGACATAAATCAGACACGGAAAAGCTCCCACTTGAGCTGCTCCACTTTGCAACTCTTCTCTACAAGTGGGCATGCAAACAAGGTATTTATTATAATCTGTCTTTTGAGCAATGGCTATCAAATGTATGTCAGGGGACTAAACTGTGACTTCAAGGTCAATTCACTGGTAACAATAGAATTTGAGGCCTCAAGAGAGAAAGGTGGGTTACTGCATTGTGTCCTTTTAACTGGAATATATGTTCTTTTGTCATGACCTTTTGTGCTTAATGAAATCTAAATCGTTAGTACTGCTGGAGAGGTGATAATGTCAAAGTGCAAATATTTGACATAACTGAAATATAGTTCAAACCAACCAACATCAGTTTCAAGTTCTGTTCACCCTTGTCAACATTAGGAAATATGTGTGATTAACGTGCTGGTAGTGTAGTTTTATGATAGGCAAAAGAAGGTAAGGCAACAGGTTTTGCCCACTTCCCCAGTACCAGTGTTCTTTTCACTGGATATAGTCATTTAATTTCTCAGAAACTAGGATACATGTGTGCAATTTCTTTATGTATTTTGTAAGATTACATAAAAGACTCCAAAACATAATTCATTTATATCACATTCCACGTTCATTTTTATTTTTGGAACTTTTTAAAAGCCACAATAAGGATAAGGAGGTGCCATAACTAAAAATGAATCCTTGGTTCAGTCTTCAGAATTGTAATTCTAAAACAAGTGGTTAAAACTTTAAAGCCCACACTTCCAGAAACCTAAATCAAGAAAACGTCCTCTTGTAAGAACACAGTTTACCAACATGTTTAATGGAGTAGACATGGCTTCACTTTGAGAAACACATTTCCAGAAACAAGTGGTTTTGACTTTGGCTAAAATCCACAATTTTATTAATATTTAAGCAAAGGCTACTGATTTCCATACCATTCCATGCGATATTAATGCTTTCTTCTATTTTTTGGATTCTAAGGAGGGAATGATCCCATGTTGCTTGAAAATAATGGACACCATTTATTATGACTTTAAGTGGTATTTCATAGGAGTATTTTCACCATTACTAAATCATTTTAATCATATTCAGTTTAATAATCATATATAGAGTAGCTAAAAATAAATCATCCAATGAATTAGACTCTCAATACAGTCAAATCAAAATCATATAATATAACTAGGACAAAACAGGCCATATGCACATCATTGTATCAGATGTCTGTTTAAACTGCATCCTGTTAACATGATTTCCATTCCCACAGGACTATACTTTAAAAAGTAATAGGTTCTGTTTCACATTAAGAATAACTTGATTTGTTTTCCATACTGTCCTGTTTAAGAAAAAAAACAAAAAAAAAAAAACATTTAAACTACCATCAAACAGAATTATAAAGTAAAGGCTGCTAGCCCTTAGTTCCTCAGATCCACCACATACTGTATAGAAATTTTTTCCCCATATTTTTTAGTGCCTTAACCAAGGAACACTGCTACAATTACTGCAAGCCCCTTGATCAGATGAATCAATAAAAAAAAAAGTCCAGATTCAAATTTAAATAAAGTTGATACTCAGACAGATATCAAAACAATGGAGCGAAAACAATACACAGAAGGCATGTATCTTAGTTAAAGCAGACATATACATTATAATGTCACAATACAACAAAGCTGTATGGATATATTTAAAAGTAGATGTCTCTTTATTACTTTAACAGTTATTATATTTTGACAGCGGGAGAGCTTGTATTCTAGTTCCTCTTAAGCATTCTTTTTGATGTTCTTCTAAGGAAGAGATGTATTTGCACAGCACCTAAAATAACCATACAGTACAGAAGAAACAAAAACAGACTGAAAAGTATTTTTTAAGTACACAAGTATCCATTCATGGTTTATATTTTATTCAACCATTATACTCATACTACATTCTGTAGGAAAACAGATTTTACTGGTTTTGTTCAATAAATTAAGTTTAGTTTGCCAACTTTTTATTTTTATTTTTTATTAACCATGCACTCTATTAGTTTTAAGGCGTATTATTTTCCACATCACTGGACATATATAACACTAACATGAAGCATTTATGCCATCATTATACATCATATACATCAATGTTAGCACTTTATATATAATCTATAGTTATATAATGATATATATATATATATATATATATATATATATATATATATATATATATATACACACACACACACATTATTCACATCTTAACCTTGCTATTCCATCTTTTTTGAACATTTAACTGGCAAAAGCAGTTTTAACAAAAAGTATAAGAAAAACAGCAAGGCACGCATTTTTTATGTTTTAAAACATTTCCATATAAAGTAACATAAAAAAAAGAAATGGTGTATTATTAACTTACACAGAATGCCAAGGGCCTTGTAATATACAACACAATACAGTTGTTTCCAACTTATCCAGTGTTGCATAGATAGATATTGGATTTATTTTTACAAACGGTCAATTTTAGCACTGTTTAAATTCTGTTGTATATGGGAATCAAGAATGAAAAATGGAAGTTGTTATCTTTCTTCATTTCTATCATACCAATAGTTAACTCTTAAAACAATAAGGCAAAACAAAAAAAGCTGCTTCCAATGAGAAATATCTGTGCATAAAATCAGAGATAAACAAAGTGGTTTGCGGTTGACATAATGACATAAAATAATGTACTTATAATGTACTTATTTTATCTTTAATTTTGTGGTTGTAGGATATAGAGGTGAACTACCATGCATAAGAGAAAGAGTAATAAAAATTCAGAATGGAGGTGGACCTTTGAGGTAGCTCAGAACAAGAGTCCATGATGAAGTGAGGACAGTGGGTTTGTTGCAGTGTGTGGGCACCACTAATATGGGAGTTACAGTCACAGTCAGTAACAGGAGAAGCAGAAGAAGCCACATGGCCAAGCCAGAAATGAACAACTCTGTTGGAAAGAGGACGGCCTTGGTTTCTCTGACGGTGCTGAGCAGGGATCAGTTAGAACACAGCTCACGTCATGGGTTGGTTTTGGAGTATGGAGGAGCAAAGCTGCGTGTTGGTCTCTGAAAAGAAAAATAAATATATATATATATATATATTTTTTTTTCCCCACAGTGATGAACTGGGCCATATAAACTTTCCTGTTTGAAATTCCCATATTATTTAGGTTGGGTATAATTTACAGCTGTTAATATAAACAGAATGAATGACTGTCAGCATTAACTGGCAGGTTTACACCAGTGGATGGATGTTAAATGTGTTGCATATCAATATTAGGGGACTGCTTCTAAGCCTATTCTATTATAATAAATTTGCATGCCTGAACTATGGGTTTATTGGTGCTGTTCATCACATCTGAAAATTTCAGTCTACAAAAAGCTTCTTTTGGTGTTTACAAAAAAAGGACAGAACTCTTATGTCAAAACTTTGAAGCATAACCAATGAGCATGTGAGATTAGCTATATAATGCTACACCATATAAAATACAAAAACCAGAAACAATTTTATTGGAGCAGAGCTACTTAACCAATATAGCATATTCTAAATACACAAATGAAGCAAAAAATATACAGTGCTACCCTGCTATAATGCAGCTGTCAGGGTCCATAATTAGGATACCGCACTATATGTGTTTCATCTTACATGAATATAGGCATTTTTGTTCCTGAAATGATTTACAATGCCCACAAGCCAAATTAATATTGTAGCGTACCGTGGAAAATTGAAGGAAGGAGACACACGGTTTACTGGGGCAATTATTCCCAGCCCCTGTTATCCTGGGCCACACCAAAAACAACAGTCTTGCACTCTCACAGCAGCACATTCACAAAGCAGCTTGTCTCACGCTTTAGCGCAGTACATTGTTTTCCTAGAGCAGCCCTCTTTGGAGTCAATCTTATCAAGAAAACCTCTTTGTTTTTCTTCGTCTGTTAGCCGTCCGTGCAACGTAGATTCTGCAACATTTATATATTTTGAAACTGCTTTTTGAGTTTCACCTTTTCTTATTTTGTCCATTATATCGAGTTTCATTTTAAGAGAGGAAGCTTTAAGTTTTTTACTGTCTGCCATGCTTCATATTGTATATCTGGAACAGTATACGTTTTTGAAATGTACACTTTAGCTCCAATTTCTTTGAATAATTAAAATAAAACAAAGAAACTTCAGGTTTCTTAGTGCATGTCTTGCCAGAATGAAAGCAATAGACTCTGAACAGCCACAGGGTTTGACTTCAACAATCCATAGTGAGGGTGGGTTAATTAAACCATGCAGCAAAGAGCAAAGGCTTGTGATGAGGATTACAGAGAGATGACTGAGAATACAACTGAGGAGATTAGCACAAAGTGCATCTCTTCTGCAGCTTCTAGAAGGCACTTAAGACATGCATTTCACACATTCGGTAGAAATATCTGGATCTAACCAGTTACCTTTGGTCTTGTTTTGCAGTTACTGACCTCTACATTTTTTTTTTTTTTTTTATAGATATACGATATACAAAAGTAAAAGGGAAAAGAGCAATAAGCAATCCTATGTTAAAAAAAATTGTCGTTAGTTTAAGGAAGTGCGCTGGTTGAGAATCAAACATAGTAACCATCAAATAATTTATGTCCAAATCCGCTAGGTGTGCTAAAGAGTATTAGATAGAGACAACAAATACAGTATGAAGGACTTATGAAAGAATAAGATAAAAGCAAATCTTAACTGTTGTGCAATCCTGTCTATCTTAATTGTCGCTAGGCAAAAATGTGAAATATTTGTAGACAACAAACATAGTTATCTTGCTTGATACAGGAAGTGGGCAGTTTTGGTGCAATCTCAAGCACTACAGTTTTTGCATACATACAACTACCAAATAAACCGAACAGCATAAACCATCCAATTGTAACATTCAATCTGAATTTTTACAGCATTCAACAATATCTCCACTGGGTGTGGATAAGACCTAGTGATTGTTACAATCAGGCAGTTCTTGATCTTGTGTTGAATTTGAGAAAATCCTAATATTTTATATCATTGGGCCGTACCTGAATGCAGTATGTCTACTTTTTAATACAGGACTAAGCACATTCAGTAAAAATATGTTGTTCTGGTTATTGGGCAAAAAAAACCCCCTGAATTACATGCTCAACACAACTGAAAAAAATGTGATACTGCAGACTTGCAGTAACCAAGGGTCTGTGTGGTTACTTAAATGAATTATTATTTAACTTGTTAGGTATATAAGGTTAAATGAATATCTTTATACTCAATGTACTAACAATCTCTTTCGGCTTATATATAGTGTATAGCTAATGCCTGCAATTATACTGTATGTTTCCATTGAGCTAACTGATTCCATTCCCCATACTTAATATTTCTTAATTATATTTTTTATTCAGACCCCTAATCAGACTTCAAACGGTACATACATGTAAACATCTCCTTGGATTGGTCATAGCCACATTTCTCCCCAGGTTGTCATCCTAGCACTGTTTTTGCTTAAGTATTTGTATTGTAGGCAAATCTTCTGTTAATAATTATACTAACAGATGATCAAATGTAGTAAAAAAAAGTAACCACACAGCTCAAACTGATTTTAGTTAAAAATATTCCTGTATTTCGAGGATTGTAATAACAACAAAATATATACAATATTGAATAGTGTAAGACACAGTATTGATAATCTGGATAACTGTGAAAAACACACACAAAAAAGTTTTCTTTTTTGTCATATTTCCGCTACACAAAACAAAGCAATAGAAAATATAATCCCTAGCTAACAGTAATAGCTAAAGATGGCTTTTTTTTTCTTGTTATGTAAGTGCAGTGTTTCAATCCAATTTGAAGGATAAGGGACCATCATGATGAAAGCACTGTGGGCTATAATTTAAATCATGCAACAGTAACAGCAGATGAGGCAAAGTCATCATCAAGGTAAAAAAAAAAACAGGTCCTTGTGTTTGATCATGGCCAATTTGCAAAAGGCTGTACGGCAAAAAAAAAAAAGCCAATGCTTTTGATTGAAAAACTGATGATGAGTCTCATTAGTTTTGTGCCTACCTGCATATGGATGGAACAATACAAGGTATTGTCTGCAATGCAAGGTTGGGTACCAAGCAATCTCTACAGCCTTTTTATCAGTAAAACAAACACACTTGTTTTTTCTCATTTTGTATTCTATACCTTGGCCAGACACCTTACAGCACTAGGGTTCTGGGTGGTCTGAGCTGTCAGCGTAGGTGTTGCCGCCTTTGGCTTGCTTTCGGTCATCTTTTGTATATCTTTCAGACCTTGGCAACTGCAAGAAATTCAAAATGTTATCTCTGAAGATAGATATACCTTTTCTAACAATGTCACACTTTTTCTTAAAGTGACAGACCATATTTAATAATACATTTTGCAGTCTAGAATATGAATATCATTTTAATCACTTCTCACATTTAAAGATTTCTTGCATAATGTATTCATTTCTTATCTGGATTTTTTATCTTAACATTTAGTGATGAATAAAGGCAACCCCCCAAAGATAAGAATCGCACATTCTTATCTTTTATTAAATTGAGCCCAATGTTCTTTTTAATGAAACAAATGAAATGTGCTTATCTTAATGCAACTTTATATAAGACAACGTCTGGGAAATATTTCTTTATAGAAATTAGGCATGTTATGTATAAATTAATACACTCAACTATGTGCTTCAAGCTGCTACAGCAGGATACTCAAATAAAGTTTTAGATGTATTGAACAACACTACAGATGGAAAACAACTTTAGAAGAATACAAACACATGCTAATTCAGTCATGAAATGAAGTAATGATTTTCACTGTATATTTTGCTTAAAAATCAGCATATAATCTGACTGATTATGATTATTCTGTTCTCCAGACCTTAACATTTTAAATCTAAAGATGTAAATCCCACTTCCATTAGCATTTGAGGGGAGAAGAGGAGGAGGGATGGGGGCTAAAGACTAATATGAAATGTTTAGCTGCTGAGATAGACATTAACTTAGACAGACATTGAAGCAAACATATTTCTTTATAAAGAGATATCATGCAATAAAATGTATAGCCTACCTGTTTACGAGCTGACTTAGTTTCCTGATGAGAACTACATCCCTTTTTGACATGTTTCTGTTTCATCCACTGTGAAGCAGGGTCTTTTTCATCCCTATCAAATTTTCTTATCTGACGACAGTTAATTTTAGGATTAATATAGAGGCTGTCTACCTCTTTTAAAGGATTTGTATTGGAGCAAGAGTCTCTTATCTTAGTCATTACAGGGGAAATATTGGATTCAAGCATTTTAGTATCTGAAAAACATTCAACAGTGTCTATCACGGTTTCACATGGTAAAGGATTAAGATAAGGAGCCTCATTATGGTACTCTAACTGGCTCCTAGCTGTAGTTCCTTTAGAAATACTGGATGCTTTTTGGTTTGCAGAGCAGAGAGTGTCCACCCCATTACATGGCAAAGAACAGTCATTAATTTTAGGCTTTGCAGAACTAGCAGAGACATGTTCATCTGAAGCAGAAGGTCTTTGATAGGTGGACCTGCTATAACAGAGTGGGGAACCAATATAAACTTCTTCTGAACATGGTTCAAACAACAGCTCCCCATCTTTAACCACAAAACCAGCATTGAGATCCGCTGGTACAGGGGTACTGCTCTTCTCCTCACTGCATCTGCTAACTTCTCCACAGTCGCTGTCATGAGAGGACAGTGAGAGGTAGGAGTAGAAGTCACCTTTTCTCAGCTGTATCGGTCTATGCGAGTGCTCCAAAACCTTGTCTCTGATTTGGGCCACTGGCGTGGGGCTAGCTGCTTCGGGGTCTGACTGGGCCTTGTTCTTCAAGGCCACCGAAGCCATGTCAATTATCTCCATTACAAAGTTATGCACTGAACTGTCATCGTCATTGTTCTCTTCCTTATTAACATGAGTGTAATGGCCACAACATGGTGAGTCGTTGGTAGTGGTATTTTTATCTTCAGCATCCATAAGAAAGGTAGAATAGGAGTCTTGACTGCTGTCCTCATTTATCATTTGTTTAGTGCATTGGCTAGATCCATGGCAATTCATTTTAGGTCTGCTTGAACTGTAACAGGGAATTTCACCCCTTAACTGACCTTCTAGAGAGTGTTCTTTGGGTTGTGAATCTAATAGGTCACATTTGACAGAGCTGGCCCCTGCAACTGGGCCTACGGAGGAACCTGCAACCAAATCAGTTTCATAACATTCTTTAAGGGGTTCTCCACTGTTTATAAAAATACTTTCTTCTTCCCTTAAAACCTCCTCATCATCTTTCCCTTTCAGTTGAGCATTCTCCACATTTCCATTCTCCACGTCATCTACAAACTGGTTCCTGTAACCAGTAGGATCTTCCTGGGTATTCTTCTTCTTAATACCCAAGTCCTTTTGACAGACTGAGTCAATCTTACCATTGGCATTGGATTCTAGTAGCTTAAGTGCTGCTTTGCTTAAAAAACGTTGTTCATTCAATGTGATGGTGGAGGTGGAGGTGATATTTTCATGGCTGAGGGTACTGCACTGAAGTTCATCTCCCAAACCAAACTCATTCTTTTCTCTTGACTGAGAAATCTTTGGCTTGATCCAGTTCTGCAATTCGTTCTTCATGTAATCCAGCCCTAAAACAAAACTGCTTTCTATGTATTCATCATCTGTAGCTATGCTAGAGTCATCATCCTCATCTTTAATGCCAAATTCCTCCTCAGTCAGCGTAAGAGTGGAACTAGACAGCAAATCACTATCATCCTCATCATCATCTGTGCAAGCAGATGTGCAGGAGACATTCACAATCATGCTAATACTAACATCTGCCTCATCAGGCAAAGCATGATTAACATGCTTCCTGAAGGAGGCATTGGATTCCACAATTCTGTTTTTCTGAACTGCAAGGTCTTCTGAGCAGAGAGAAACATCTTCACTACTGCTCAGTTCTGTGAGAGAGGCAGCCGAGTCACCGTTTATTGAGGATGCAATGTCAAGGGACATTTGGCCAGTTGGATGGATTTTAAGGGAGTTACTCTGGAGAGTTATGTCTGAGACACTGCGCTTCATTTTCTGGTTTGAAGGATTCTGAATGTTCTCCAAACGTTTTAGCAGGTCCAGGGTTCTCTTGCTCAGCTCCCCAATTGAATCGCCAGTTAAGCCAAATTCTTCTAAACTATGCTGACTGGAGAATTCTTCTGTACTTTTACAGGAGACCAGCCAGCTCTCCAGAGAAGTGCTGCGATGTAGCACATCTTTGCTGGATGTAAATAAATCTCCTGCGACAGAAAGGGAGTCTAGGGAAGACCCCTGGGACAAAAAAGCAAACCGTTTATCATTTCTTAGATCACAACAAAGTCTTTCATCATCTCGCCCAGCACAGCAAGCGTGGGATTCAAATTCTGATTCAGTTTCAATTAAAGATTCATGGTCATTAACATAGATCTCTACAGATTGATTCTCACATTTAAAAGCCAACTGGTGATTTCCATCAATTATTTTCTTTTCCTCTAGTGAATTCTGTTTGTTTCCACTTAGCTTGGTACAGTTTTTATGTGAACCCCGAGAATCCACATTTTCTGCAAGCTCTTCTGTGTCTTTACTATAAACCTGAGCGCTGTTTAATGAGGGCTTCTGGTCCTTCAATTCAGAACACTGGGCAGGTTCTTCAACCTGATTTAGCAGGCATATTTCAGAGTTAGCTGTAGTTTCTGTATCACCTTCACTGACAATGCCACTCTCACTTTCAGACCGCCTGGCTACATCTCCACAGTACACATACTTGCCATCTTTAACTGAAATAATTCCTCCAAGCAAGTCAGGCAAGGACTCAGTGGAAGAGAAAGATGAGTCTTTACTTAAACTTTTCAGTAAAATGTTTGGTTGTTTTGGATATTCAGGAGTTTTTTTAAGGAAGGGTCCATGAGGTCTGTGGAAGAGCTCCACATTATGCAGACTGTAAACTTGATATATTTGTGGACTGGAAGAGTGAGGTGCATGAATAGAGTCGTATGAAGAACTTCCATATCCAGAAACATATTGATTAAACTGTGGGTTATCAGCAGCACTCCTTAAGGACTCTATTGTTAAGTTTGATGTAGGGCTTTTCACTTTATCAGGATCACGTGATTCTATGTTGACACTGATGAAATTGTTACTTATGTCAGTTTCGTCCCATTCCCAAGAATCTTCGGCTGAACCATTTACATCCATGAAAGCAGACTCAATTACGTTCATGGGCACCTACAATACACAAGTACAGAAATAACATTTAAAATGATGTTACTACAATTATCCCTCCCCCCCCCAAAAAAAAAAAATTCACAATATTTCTGTCAAACTGAAGGAATATGCTCTACCCAACACTTGTGATAAGCTGCATACTGGTTGTTTTACACTTTGAAAAAAATGTGAATACACATACATATAGAAATGTTGCTGCACAGCTTCAGTTTGCATGTTATCAGGCTTCCTGTAACAATTCCTTCCTGACAATTGGATCCTGTCATCTCAATTGTCATTTGTGAATATACTGCATGCAGGAGCTAGAGAATGAATGATAGAAATGCCAAGACAGCTACAGATTATTGTAGCCTGCCTTGGAATTACCAGAAACATGTGACCAATAAGTCTGGGTTTTCAATTTTAAAAAATTAATAAAAATAAAACATACAATGCATGTTTCTAGCTGGTGAATAAGCGACTGGATTTTTGATCCTCATACCATCTTAGTGCCCCTCACCTGAACCTACCAATGTGCCTCTCTGTCAACTGAAGTTTTGGAAGGTAAATTCATACAATAAATACAATATTCTGTTTGGAGAGAGTCGGAATTTGTCATATTGCTACAGCAAAAAAAAGATATATGTTCTGTTTCTGTGTTCTGGGTTCCTTCACAGCCATATAGTTTGTGGTCAATAAAGTACATTAGAATTATGTTTTTTTTTTATTGTAAGACCAAGTTTTTGTACAGTGCTTCCAAGTAGCATTGCAGTTCAAATATAAGCTGTAGTTAATGCATACCTCATAAAAAACTTGTGACTTTAAGGCAATGTTTACTCACCCAAAATACATTTTACATACACAGCGTCTAAATCGGTGAGTAAATTATTCAATGACACAAAACATTATCTGGAGTGCTGTCTCTACCATTGTATTCCAATATATCAGCTGAAGATCTTGCATTTCTAAAACTCTTAATGATACGATTCTGAATGTGTTTATAAATACACCAACAATGACCAAAAGACAAAAATAAAAACTTCAAAAATCTGTTTAAGCACACGTGGCTATGGTTTTAAAACAGGAACAATTAAATAAATGACTAGTTCATATCAGAAAGGTCTATTTAATCCATTTTTATCTTGGTTAATCTAATAAACCTGCAAATCTAACACTTTCTTAGGTATGTTGAACATCCCCTATAACTCATTTTTATTACATTTCTGTTTATTCCCTGCTTGCTGACAAAGGAAATATTATTGACTAAGCTCGGATGGCTAATGCATGACAAAACCCTCAACTGTGTCAATCAGTCTAATCAAATAAAAAATAATTTCACAACATGGACTGCGCTGATTTTGTACTCCATGAGTACTAAATAACAATTAACGAGATAACTATACATAATTATACACTTTATGCAATACCAGTTTAATTTAATGAAATGGCTCACTTCAAATTACTACCATTTTTTTTTTTTTATTTGGAGTTATTTTAATAAAATTCAGATTTGTACAGTTTTTTTCCCCTCCAAGTATTTTATGTGGCTGGCTAATAATAACATATCTGTACAAATTCAAAATTTCAGTGTAAATATGTACACACACATAATATATATATATAATATATATATTATATATATATTATATATATATATATATCTAATATATATGTTGTGGTAAAATTAAGTTATATTTAGGTAAAGAATATTTCTTCAATTGATAATTTTTATAAATCTAAAAAGTATGATGGGTAAATATACGTGATGATATTTGTTAGTTTACTGTTATCAAAATCAGATAATGAGAAATATATTGAACATGGTTAATTACATTTGTCTGGTTAAAATACTTTAGTCACTATTTAACTCATAACACTACAAATTGACAATGCTTCGAAAGGCCAGAAATTGGCAAATGTTCTTCTTCTTTCAAGAACAAAAAAATAAAGTTAAAACATCAGATAGTTCAACAAGTTTCCAAGGGTTTGATATGTTAAGCAAAGCCTTTAAAGTTCTTAGGCGCTGTCACACTTTTGGCAGAAATTCAGGTTTTACAAAGCCACAGTCAAAAGAATGAACAAACAGTGCTTAGTACAGACAGTAAGGCTATTTACATACCAAAAGGAACAACCATGGAAACATGACTAATAGATTCAATTATTATTTTCTTACATGAAAAATAAATTTATCTGGTATCTGATATGAGCCGCTGCCAGTTTCATTGCAGAACAGTATGAGCAAAAAGAACATGAGCCCATTTAACAGTGTACTCCAGTATTACTATTCAACCCAAGAAATACACACAGTCCAATGCTGGCAAAAGATTTTACACATGTTTCCCTCACTGAAACTAAGTGAAAAATGTATAGCAAAAACTATCAGTATCATTATACTGTTAGTAGACCCTATTAGGGGCAACAATCGCACAATCTACACAATGTGATTGTGAATAATAGCAATACAAGGGAGCTCCACATTTATTCTGTGTAAGCAGACTTGCAAGCTAACCTTCACGAAGACAAAATATGTTCCCCTTTGTTAACGTAATCTATGGGTGTGCAGACAAAAGGCAAATAATAACTATGTTAATAATGCCTTTCATTACAAAACTATTTGTTTGAACATAACTCCATATTTGGAGCAGGGCAGTCCATTTCATTTACCTGCTCTGTTCCCAGCTCCTTTTGCAGCCTGGTTTGCCACTGAATGGCCTGCATGACAATGGCTTCCCATCTCCTCTCCAGGTTGACGATGGTCAGCTGCATTGACTGCCGCTCAGAGTCCACAGCGCAGGAGTCCTGGTCATCGAGGAGCCGCTGGCACAGACGCAGGACCGAGGCGATGCCACGCCGCCGCTGCCTAATCTCACAGCACAGGGACTGCAGAGAGAGCAACACGATACAAAGCTCTTAATCATGTGGGACAGAGAGCGTGCGGTAGCCTGTGTTTTATTAGATCAGGAATTCATAGATGTATTAGTTTATATCAGATTACAAAACTACAGTATATCCATTTGGTACAAACAAGGTATAAATGTATATGCAAATCAATTTTCTATGACTATAATTTCTATCAATGTATATGTGTGTAGTTTACTTTATAATAAAAAGTATGGTGGTGTTCCACAAGGTTGTGATATAATAATTACTTTACCTTTATAAAACAAGACTTCTTTACAAGTAACCTGAGTTCAAAAGCTACACAATTATTATATTGCTTGAAGAATTTTTCAAAACAGATCTGCATGGCTTATGGTAGGAGGAGGTTTTGAACAGCATCGTGGAATCCACTGTCCAATCATACAAATTAAAGAGGCATAAATGATCTCGGATAAATAGATTTTCTTAAATGGAAAACATTACATTAGACAAAAAGCTTTTCATGAAAAAAAGGAAAAATAAATGCTGAACTTTTTTTTTTTTTTTTACTTCATTTAAATGTAAGTAGTATAAAGAACCACAGAGGTATAAAGAAAACAGGACATTTCTGAGATTGTAAATGCTGTGCCCACATACTGCAGCAGGTTATTGATTCACTCTGCATTCTGTAAACTGAAAGGATATCAACTTTCATTTCTTAATTGTATGAAAAAGAGATTCAATTGAAGACTGCAGATTGCAGACCTTTACAATTTTGTAAGAGCTGACACATTATTAGACTTACTGGGGTCTGTTGAATTGAACTTCACATAGGAGGATCTAAATACCTCAAATTGTACAGACAGACATAATTGTACAGACAGAAATAAACTAAAACACACCCACATGCGCAGTTAGATGTTTCATTTGTACATCTCTGGTACAAGCAAGGTGCTATTTTATTATTTAAATAGTGGCATTATTTAGATCAATTGGATGGACCACAGTGTATTATTAAACCACAACTGGAATTAAAATCAAACAGCATTTGAAAAACATGTCTGATTATGTTGAAGTTAATGAACTGTTCTTTAATCTGAAATTGGGTCACAATCATTAGATCTCCTTGCTTATATTTAAATTTAAATTATATTATGGAATACAGTGAATTGTAACCTCCCAGTATATCAAAGTCAATTTTTTTTGTAAATCAAGAGAAAGATGCACACAATAAAAAGTCCGATCCTGTCTTGGTGTAAAATACATTAGCAATGAAGGCTGTCAAAAGATGAATTCCTTCCCTTTAACAAATGCAATGTCCTGAACAATGCCATGTAGACAATTTATAAGGATATTCTATTTATGATGTATAGCACTGTGATGAGTCAAAGGGGTTTCGGTCTGCAATTCAGCCTCCCAACAGTAGAAGGCATCAAACCAACTCGGGACTTCCCTTACAAAGGTCTTGTGACCATGACAAAAGTCATCTTTTTGAGGGGCGGCACCTTGGTGAGGGGCGGAAGTACGAGTATGTAAATTCCAGCCACTGGAGTCAAGTGAAATTAAGGATACCTGTCAGTTTGGGATTGGTGATCCACTGACTACCGGGGCGGGGTTTGCATACTAAAGGGAACGTACTACTGTGTTCGGGGTTGGTCCTAAGGAATAGAGGCGGGGGAAAAAAGGCTGGAGGGAAGTACGTGGGAGTTTGGACTGTGTCACGAACGGAGGCTTTACTAACTTGGCTCTTTGCTGTTTTTATTCCTTTTTGTTTTATTTTTGGATTTAAGCAGAACGTGAAGAGGACTAAGAGGCTTCTGTTCCTTTATTTTTGATTACTCCAGCACTCCCTCCCTCACATCCTTCTTTATTATTTTTCTTTTTTCTGTGTAATATTAAATAAAATTTTAATTTTTACACGTAAATCACTGTCTGGAAAATCCATTTTTACTCACACGCCTCACACATGGTGTCAGTAGTGGGATATTGATCCAGCTACAGTTTTGGCGATGTTTAGGGAGCAGGAGGAGAAGCAAGAGGAGAGGGAAGCACGGCGCCAGGAACAGCTCGCCCAGTTCTTTGGTCAGCTGGTAGCGAAAATCTCGAAACCAGCGGCGGAAACAGCGGTTGCCCGGATGTTTTTTTCACAACCAAAGCTACAGAAGATGACTCCGGAAGATGATCCTGAGGCATTCTTGGTCACCTTTGAGAGAGTGGCAGAAGCAGCAGGGTGGCCCAAGGAACACTGGGCCATGAAATTGGCACCCTGTTTGACAGGAGAAGCGCAAGCAGCGTATAGAGCCTTGATGGCCTCGGAGGCCGCGGATTATATAAAAGTAAAAGAAGCCATTCTCTCACGCCTCGGGATCACGGAAGAAACATACTGGCGCCATTTCCGGGAATACCAGCTGTCCAAGGGGGTGCGGCCCCGGGTTGCAGGACAGTATCTCCTGGATCAGTGCACCCGGTGGCTGCAACCGGAAGAACACACACCCCAAGAACTGGTGCAGAAGATCGCTACAGAGCAGTTCGCCTCCATACTACCGCCAGGAAATCGGGAGTGGGTTAAAAGGAATCAACCTACCACTCTCGAGAAGGCCATCATCCTGGCGGAGGCTTATGAGGATGCGAATGAAGGCGCCGCCTCTGACCCCACTCCTGCGCCTAAACTAAACAGGACCAACCCATCAGTGAAGCCCAGAGGAGGTAACCAGACCTTCAGACCATGGAGGTCGAGGTTAGCCCCATCTTGGGCAAGAGAAAAACCCCCTAACCTGTCAGTCACCGACTCACAGGACAAGCAAACCCCGTTGGTGCCTTCTACCCCAGTTTGTTACCGATGCAATGAGCCCGGACATATAGCCAGGGATTGTCCGATGATGGAGGTAGACCTGGCAAGAAGATCCTGGTCGGCAGTAACAGGTAAGAACACTGGGGAATGTTGGGAGGGCCCTTATCAATTAAGAGTACAGGTCAGGGATAAGAGTACTAATGCATTTGCGGACTCTGGGTGTGCACAAACATTGATTCGACAAGCTCTCTTGGATGGGGTAACCTGGGAGCCACAGGGTAAAGTGGCTATCTCATGTATCCATGGAGAAACTCGGGTTTATCCCACCACTAAAGTTAGACTTACTGTAGGTGATTATTCAGCTTACGTTAAAGTGGCTGTAGCGCAATGTTTACCATACCCTGTTCTCCTGGGAAGAGACTGGCCGTTTTTTGATCGTATTTTAGGTCGGGAAATGGTCTTAGTTTCTACCAGGGGACAATCTAAGCAATGGGAGAAAACAATTGGCGAGATTTTCCCGTTACAATCCGACCTGTTTAACCCTAAAATCCGCCCGAGAAAAACAAAGAGAGAGCGCAGGGTGGTAAAATATGAGGGAACTCTGAGACGACAAGGGGAGGGGTCTGACTCAAAGGTAAACCAATCTTGTAAACGGCAGGGTAAAGGAGTAGGTGTTCAGTGTGACCGGGGCTGCGAGGTTACTGATGTGGAAGGTCACATAATAAAAGACACTCCTCTCAGCGTACCTAATCATTGGGACCGAGATATTGACCAGGGCTATGAACAACAAAATGATCCCACATTACAGTATGCTTGGAAACAGGTTAGATATGTTGAGGGGAAGGATAGGCAGGAAGGACAACCAGTAGTATTTCTGCATTTTTCTGTATCTGAGCACTTATTATATAGAATAACCCGGGCTCCCGGGACGGGACAGCTCGTAAAACAGTTATTGGTTCCTAGGCCTTTTCAGTCAGAAGTCATGAGATTGGCGCATGACATTCCATTTTCAGGTCATTTGGGAACTGAAAAGACTCAGGAACGAATTCTGGCCCGGTTTTTTTGGCCAGGGGTTTATGGTCTTGTGCGGAAGTATGTATCTGAGTGTCCGGAATGTCAATTAGCGGCCCCTAAGTTAGTTCGCCCCGCACCTCTGGTCTCACTGCCAATTACTGGAGTACCGTTTGAGAGGATTGGTGTAGATTTAGTAGGCCCTCTGGAGGGAGCAGAGTCAGGATATCGGTATATTTTGGTAGTAGTGGACTACGCAACACGATATCCAGAAGCTGTTCCCTTACGCTCTATGAGTGCAGAAGTAGTAGCAAATGAATTGGTTAAAATATTTTCTAGGGTGGGAATCCCAAAAGAAATTCTCACTGATCAGGGCACTAATTTTATGTCTGGCTGTATTCAGCAATTATACAAATTATTGAAAATCCATTCAATTCGAACCTCAGTTTTTCATCCTCTTACGGATGGGCTTGTTGAATGATTTAATCAGACTTTAAAAAGTATGTTGCGCCACTTTGTAGATCAGGAGAAACGTAATTGGGCTAAACTGCTTCCCTACTTGCTCTTTGCAGTTCGTGAGGTACCACAATCCTCAACGGGGTTCTCTCCATTTGAGCTCTTGTACGGTCGGCAGCCGCGGGGTATCTTGGATCTCATAAGAGAAGGCTGGGAAGAACAGTCAAAAGACTCTAAAAATATAGTGAAATATGTATTACAGCTACGCGATCGCTTAGAATTAGTCGGTCGATTGGCATATGACAATCTCAAAGTGGGTAAGCAATTTAATCAAAATGTTTGGTGATGTGTTTTCTAACGTGCCCAGAAGAACGCATTTGATTGAACATGCTATTATCACTCCGCCAGGTCTGAGAGTTAGACAGAGACCGTATCGCATTCCAGAAAGTCGGAGAGATTCTGTCCGGAGGGAGGTGGAGTGTATGTTGAAACTTGGGATAATTGAACCTTCCCGAAGTGAGTGGTGTAGCCCAATTGTACCAATAGACAAACCAGATGGGTCACTACGGTTATGTATAGACTTTAGGAGGGTGAATGCTATCTCTAAGTTTGATGCATATCCCATGCCTCGGGTAGATGAACTCTTAGACAGGCTGGGGCGAGCTTGGTTTATTTCAACTTTGGATCTGACGAAAGGATACTGGCAAATTCCATTAGCAAAAGCCTCTCGTGAGAAAACGGCATTTTCAACCCCAGATGGTCTTTTTCAATTTTGTACTATGCCGTTTGGACTTCAAATGGAGCTCCCGCAACTTTCCAGAGACTGATGGACAGGGTATTACAACCTCATCGAGAGTATGCAGCTGCATATATCAATGATGTAGTCATATACAGTTCTTCCTGGAAAGAACATTTGAGTAGATTAAAAGTCGTCCTACAGTCTAGTCTAGTCTCTGAGGAAGGCGGGGCTCACAGCGAACATGGCAAAGTGCGCTATTGGAAAAGAAGAAACAAAATATTTAGGTTTCATAATGGGTAAGGGTAGAGTGAAACCATTGGTTTCAAAAGTCCAGGCTTTGTTGGATTCACCGGTACCTACCACAAAAACCCAGGTGAGATCATTGTTGGGATTGGCTGGTTATTACCGCCGCTTTATTCCACACTTTTCCACTATAGCTGCCCCTCCCACTGATCTCACTAAAAAGAACACTCCAAATAAAATTAAGTGGAGTGCAGAGTGTCAGACTGCCTTTGAATCTATTAAAACTAATTTGAGTCAGGCCCCAGCATTAGTAAGCCCGGATTTCAGCCGAGGGTTCATCCTTCAGACCGATACATCGCAGACTGGTCTGGGGGCGGTTCTGTCCCAGGAAAAAAATGGTATAGAACACCCGATATTATATATTAGTCGGAAGTTACTGCCGAGAGAACAAAGGTACTCTGTGGTAGAGAAAGAATGCCTGGCAGTAAAATGGGCGGTGGAGTCCTTAAAATACTATCTTCTGGGACGACCCTTTGTACTCATCACAGATCACGCCCCTTTAAAGTGGTTAGACACAATGAAGGATTCAAACGCTAGGATTACGCGGTGGTACCTGGCGCTCCAACCCTTCGTCTTTCAAATAAGGCATCGTGCAGGTAAGTTACATCAAAACGCTGATTTTTTTTCCCGGGAGGGAGGGGAAAAGGAGGGGTTAGAGGTTTCCGAGTGTTCCTTCGGCTCCACTCTGAGGGGTGGGATATGTGATGAGTCAAAGGGGTTTCGGTCTACAATTCAGCCTCCCAACAGTAGAAGGCATCAAACCAACTCGGGACTTCCCTTACCAAGGTCTTGTGACCATGACAAAAGTCATCTTTTTGAGGGGCGGCACCTTGGTGAGGGGCGGAAGTACGAGTATGTAAATTCCAGCCACTAGAGTCAAGTGAAATTAAGGATACCTGTCAGTTTGGGATTGGTGATCCACTGACTACTGGGGCGGGGTTTGCATACTAAAGGGAACGTGCTACTGTGTTCGGGGTTGGTCCTAAGGAATAGAGGCGGGTGAAAAAAGGCTGGAGGGAAGTATGTGGGAGTTTGGACTGTGTCACGAACGGAGGCTTTACTAACTTGGCTCTTTGCTGTTTTTATTCCTTTTTGTTTTATTTTTGGATTTAAGCAGAACGTGAAGAGGACTAAGAGGCTTCTGTTCCTTTATTTTTGATTACTCCAGCACTCCCTCCCTCACATCCTTCTTTATTATTTTTCTTTTTTCTGTGTAATATTAAATAAAATTTTAATTTTTACACATAAATCACTGTCTGGAAAATCCATTTTACTCACATGCCTCACAAGCACTATAATTGTAATTTAGATTACTATAACTCTGTAATAGGTGGGATTCTATTATTTCTATAATAAAGAAAAAGCATACCTCTAATATTTAAGAATTTTAAATAACGCAGATGACAAATTCCAAAAGCTCTACTTATGCCAATATATGACTGTGAATTTTACCATTCAATTTATTGCAGAGCAGCATTTCCATTAATGTTTCCACAACTTGCCCAAATTTCTTTTTCACCCTCCACTAGGGTGAATGGTTTCTGCCCTGCATTGCCCCAAGCTCAGCCACTGGATCTGATAAATTTCCATGACACTGCAGTCCATCAGAAAAAAATGCAAATTATGCTAGTGTCTGGTTTTATGTTAACTCATAAATAGGAGAAATATTAAATATTAAAAGTGTGTGACCTACACACGAGTACATTTCATTTCATTTTACCCACAGGATCCATTGCTTACCCATATATACATGTAGCTGTTTCAACACACACACAGATGAGCTGTACTGAAAGTATAGAACCACCACTGGTGTATCTTGCATAGCACTTGTAGTACAACACATTCAGAGTTCAATTTATGAAAATCCCTGTTGCTCGTTATTGCATTTCCTTACATTTTCTAATAAATATTAAACACTATTACATTTAAATTAGATTTTGGCTCAGCAGTTTCCTGTCCTGTTTTATCATATTTACTAGTCCCTTTGTCTTTTAAAAACATGTAATGTGATTGTAAAATACAACTGAGTACATCACAATATGATAAACTGGCCATTTGTAATAACTTTGGCAGGTAAACAAAGTCAAAATTAGACAAACATTACACTAACAAAGGAAGAGCTGGTTCTATAAATAAAAATAAATAAAAAAAAAAAAACACTGGTGGCTTCTTTACAAGCTTCCGAAACCAAAACAGTTTAATAAATAATAAATACTAGCAGCACTTAAGATTACAGTGCATGAATAGCCATGCATTCACATTGCATTGCCTGGGTTATCAATGGCTCCATGGTAACTACAGTGTAATTAGAAGCAAATGGCCTGAAGCTCATCGTGATACCTGTTAAAATTACCACGGTAACAGCCTATGCACATTCCACCAGTAGTTACCATGCAAAAACAGGAAAGTATTTGGTCCTTTCCCAGGTATTATGACATAATCACTTGCTTATATACACCCTGCAATCTACAGCTATGACCAAAAGTTTTGCACCGTCCTGTACAATTAACTCATTTTGCGTCACACAGTTGAGTGAAACTTGTTGAATAATGTTACATTATCATATTGAATTACATACTGCTTTGCAGTTTCCCATATATTTAAACAAAAAAACTGACAAAAATGGAAAATGTGACATTTCGAGATCTAACATGAACTACTGTACTACAATTATGACTTCCTGTAGACTATATCATTTTGTAGTTTCTTGGATTACATGATGTTTAATAAAATATCTAAATTATGTTCATATAGTTTTTTTTTTAATTATTATTATGCCTCAATCCTACACTTCTAAGTAATGCAAAACTTTTAGCCAAAGCTGTAAAGTACTATAAAATACTTTCTTGGTCCTATGTCATGTTATGTCCTCAAAATTGATGCTCCTGCTATTACTTGAATAAGAAGAAGGTTATACATGACATGCCCATGCTCATTTACAGACAGTACAACTACAACATGGACTTCTTAAATATGAAAAACTATTGTTAAAACAACACTTTAACACGCTTCATATATCAAAACAGTGCATTCTTCTACCTGGCTTACTACAACCATAAAATGTCAATGTTGCTGAACAGTCAGTAAGACAACAGAATACCTCAAACAACACTGCAGCACAATGAAAATGTTTTCTACCAGATATGTTTTTACTACACTCAGAATCTTAATCTCCTTCGCTGTGCAACATGATGATTTTGGTGCCAGGAATGTCTCTATTATTTTCCTCCATAGTAAAATCCAGAAGCAAGGGTAGAAAAAGCACTACATGGCACCTAAGGCTTTGCAAATGTCAATACTTCTTTCTATTGGAAACCTAGGAGAGGGCCTGTCACAACATAATGGCCACTGCTATTATAATGAGAAAGATAACTGATCCAGTTACTTCTATACAACATATGTACTGTATGCATTAAAACGATATATTTTCTCTCAATTTGTATGATTAATAATTGTGTCTCTCTTAGCTGTCACCTGCCTGCCCTTTATTGACCGAAGATGAAAAACTAATAGTTAATTTGGCACTTTTACAAGCAAGCACTTGCACAGACCTACTGTAATGTGGTTACTGCCTGGCATCGGATAGGAGATTCTTATTCCTAATCATGGAGAAAGTATTGATATTATAGCAATGCTGTCACATTTTATTAGCCTGATGAAGGCTACAGAAGCAGGGAAAGGACAGAACAAGCCTTACTGAAAGTGCACCTGTTGATTGGTCTTGACCTTCCCTGTGGCGATTTGGTTTGGTCTACGATCACTAATGATTTAATGTTGCCACTATTGACAGTAACTGTTAATTGCTTGCTTTAACCCTAGGCCTGTCAGACTCCATTCTTTTTAAATCCTGAGAGTTATAGGGATATACTTTGAGTATTGCTGAATAAAACTCCAAACTGCATTAGATTTAAAGATAACACTACGAGTAACATTTTTTTTGTTTGTTTTTTACCATGCTGTGATTTAAGACATGTGCCTTCTGTATACTGAGATACACTGAGATGACCCTACTTTCATTCTACTCTCATCCTCTGGATCTCCTATAATCTATGTTCCATTTATAACATTCATATAACGGTTATACAGACTGATTAGCATTAATCTTGTTCTACCTACTGTAGTGATACCTTAAGGTAGTCCAAGATTAGCGTTACATTTAAATTAGGGTTTGTAAAACCAGGCGTTCTTCAAAAATTTTCAAATAAAACTTCATGATTTTAAGAAACAGAATAGTTTGGCTGATCTAAAACATGGTACCATGTTAGTGCCAGTGTGCTACCATCTTTAAACCAATGCGGTTTAATACATGTTTCAATGCTTCTGTTCTGTTAATGGTTCTGCTCAGCCCTTACACTGGGTATTCTAATGTTATTGCAAAGGTGTTTTTCCAACTTCCATGTAACGACAGACAACTTAACATTAAGACCCTTCAAATTAAAAGCCTCTGCCCCCTCTGCCTCGCCCCTAAATCCTTTATCAACTTTAAAATGACTTCAGTACACTTTCTAAAAGCTAGAATTTCCTTTGTCCATTGGAATTTAAGGGGCTAATAAGACCAATCTAAGAAGGGTGTTGTCAAATCAGCTGAAGAGGCCCAATTCAGGATGAATTATAGGCAAAGTTAAAACCACTTAGGAATTTATGCCATGGAATGTTCTGTACTCTGTTTAGATATTAAGTGACAGTAAAAAAAAAAAAAATAATAATATCCCTTTTGGTGATATCAGAGCCACTATACGGAGAAGCCATCTTTTACTGTTGCCTTTACAATCAACCTCCCTACCTTGAACTATAACTATAAACTATTCTCCTGATGATGACCTTTCTCAAAGCCTGTCATTTCAGCGTCATTTCTAAAACAGATATATGATCGTTAAATGTTCTTTGATCAATTTTTTTCTCATTTTCTGCTTTTTTTGCTTTGCAATGTTATGGCTGTTATGTCCACAAGAGATGCACTTATCAATATTTCTAATCATTTCCCCCCAGTTCATTGCTACGAAATCAATGTTTGGTGTGTCTTTGTACCTCCCTCTGTGATAGGATTTTTTGCAATAGAAAGAATGCTTTCTCCAACAATTTATTCCATGTATGGTTGATAGCTGAATCACAATATCACATGTCACAACACAGGAAGGTATTGTTGACCAGTACCTAAATATGTCTCTGTGACATTGACAATGGCTGATAATTACAAACATTCGCCAAATACAATTTAATGTGTTTTCACTGGTAGACCACTGCACATCTAGTACAGCAAAATCATTTGGTTCATTGCTTTGGCTAGTCAGTCAATGATCAATGCTACATAAACAAAAGGTCAAATATGCTTAATGAAGGTGATCAAAAAGAAACTGATAATACTGCAGCAGATTTCCATATTGGTTCAAACAAAACCTAAGGATCATAGGTAAAACACTATTCCACAACAGACAAACAAGGTCTAATTAAATGTATAGACTTTGTTGTTTGAATTATTACACAGTCTGCTGAGAAATTGGTTTTAATCAATGCATTTTAAATGTATGTGATTCGTTGTGTATTGATTTGCTTCAGTATAACATGCAATATACTGGTTAATTTGCTGGACAGTTATACAAAGGCTCTGTATCTAAATACCTGAAGGTAGTGCACATTATTAGTAAGCTCTCTTGTTATTCTGGTAAATAATAATTCATTGTTGCTGTTAGTTTTATGCAGTCTTAACAATACCTGAATTCCTCTATATAAAGTCCATTATAACAGCTGCTATATAAAGATTAATCCAATGCTAAAGACCCCCCTGCTAAACTTCCACACCTGCAATTAACCAGATGCTACCAGAAAACGCAATTCCTGCCATCCCTAAATCACCATCTCCTTTAAACAAACACGTTTTCTAACTGACGTTTTGGGGCACGTTTTGGGGCAGAATTCCCCCCCACCCCTAAACCATGTAAACCACTGTAATTTTGCATCTGAGTATACTTCGTAAGAATAGCATCCTATAAAACACCCAGTTTGGAAACTGTTTTGCTGCATGCAGTATACAGGTGTGAGCATGGTGGCGCAGACAGTATGTGCAAATATTGAATTTTAAAACCTGTTACCTTAAAGTATTGCAGCTGTTTCTGGGTGTGCAGTGTTTCCTCCTTCTCTTTCCTCAGACAGGAGTTGAAGATGAAAAGCTCGGTATCTCTCAGCCACCCTTTAAGCACTTTGACCCTGACCTCCAGCTGCCGCACTAGGCTGCCAGTCTCAGGCGAGAGCAGGTCACGTGGGCCCACCCCAGTCTGCTCTGTCCCTCTGCCAGGCATCCGCTCCCTCAGAGATTTCTGACAGAACAAAAGAAAAAAAAAAAAGAAATAAAGCACATTCACCTTGTAAATCCACAAAATACAAACAAAACACAATTTACAACATGCCCTTTTATGGCTTCGGCATCATTTCCTGCCTTTCTGCTACAGCACTGTTATTTTTTTTAATCTGCACACTGCCATTATTTAACATTTTTGGTAAATTCCTGTTTTAGCAGTTTTTTAAAGGTATACTTTAATCATTTTAAGAAGGCATGGTACCTCTTTGCTCCTCTAACCGAGCATACCAAAAACCCCTAAAAACAAGAAGCTTCACCTCAACTGTCCTAGGTCAATTAATTGTGTAACACGGAAACATGGCTTTCAGGACAGTGCCAATACTGTGCATTTTGAAAAGGCATTCACCAGCACAAAATACATGATTATCCAATTAATATACAACATTTGGTGTAATTATCACTCTTTTGTATGTCGTCTCTGTAGTACTTGTAATGAAAGCGAATTTGATAATGAATCAGCAATGAAGTGGCTATTTTGTTGCTCCACATCAATTAGCTACTCTATAATTTCTGCACTCGGCACGCATCTTTAATAATTAGTTCAGTATTAACATATTTGTGTTTCATTAAATGCAAGTGTTTACTACAAGAGTAATTAAGAGATACATAAAACAGAGGGAGTCGGTCATGATGTGACACCTGAGCACTTAGAGAGGCAAAGATGAGGGATTTCTCCACTCCATATCATACATGGCCCTTACATGAACCATTACACTGGATATAAGCTATTTTCATTGGAAACTAACCAAAACACATGAACAAATGTATTGTCAGTAAAATGAACTGCTATGATGATATAGATTGGGTTGGCAAATGATTAAAGAATAATAGAACTTAATTCACAAAATGCTCTGTGAATTATTACAGCCATCTTGAAAGTCATTGGTAATCTAAGTAGGGGAGATGTACGTAAATACCCTTCAGTGGTATGACATATAGATAAACACCGCAAAAGGGTTAGTCAGACTAACAAGGTGATGAATAAATGCTGTAAAATACAGAATACACCACACAGTTAATTAATTGAAAAACAAACTTGTAAAGTTATAAAGTATGCATTTAACAAGGTTATCATAAAAATATTGTAAAACCCTTTTCTAGCTCCTAATGCTCTGCACATGTACTTTCACATGATTAAGAGCCAGTACAAGCAAGATGCTTGTTTTCTTTTTTTTTGTGGTTTGAATATTGATAATTTGAAAGCTCTCAATGGATTCCAGATTTAGCTATTGTTTTTGTGCTGTGACAAATGTAACAGCAGGAGGTGAAATCAATGCCCTTGGAGGGTAGGGTTACAAAAAAGAATTTATTGCCACTTTATTTTGTTCTGGAACAGTTTGCAATCATAAATTCTTCATAAGCAGAATACTTCAGAGAATGGTCTGTCTTCATAAATATACGACAGAGGACATCAATTTCATTTAATTCACAATTTGTGTCAGCACAGCAGATGCCAATGCCTGCCTTGATAGGCTTGTTTAATATGCAATTGAGACAGAGTAATGTGCAGCACAGGGAACAAAATTTCACAGATTAAACTCTACGCACCACTGACATTTCATTCTAATGTATTTTTATTCCACACTGCTCAACTAAGATGAAAGAAATATTCAAACCAACAGCACTTTATTTTATATTTTTTAAATTGTCAGGATTTACATTTTTCATCTTTATTATTTATTTTAAATGTCAATTAACATTGAGTCATTGTGGTAGAAATATTCGTTGGCAAGGTGAAATTAAAGCCTTTTTTTCTTTAATAACATTTATGCTAATGACATTTTGCTCTTGTTCTTTTTTAATTCCGGTGTGCTTTTTGTTTTTCAAAACTGAAATGTAAATGTTATACTGTATACTTTCAAGACATCCTATTGCCAGTAATGTGCTGTATTATACTATAAGTCCGTAAGTGTGTTTTAAACCCGTATTCCTAGCTAAGTAGAAAGGGTTGTCTCCTCTGTGGGGCTTGTGAGTTTGTGTATTTCTTAAAACAACAATAGACTTTTTCATAGTATTTAGATATTGGGAGTTGTCAAATTTCTTTTCACTTCATTCGGTTGCCTGGACACCCACTCCTATGTGAATTTCCCCAGCCAAATAAACAGCTAGGTAAGCAGAACTGTAAAAACGGGACAGGAAATATAGCTTTGCCGTTTCCCATCAGATGTGGTCCTTTTAGAATCTTCCCACTGAAACTTAACCTCAGCCAGTGAGGCCATCAATTTACCAGCAGGCTCTAGCCAAGAATCCATGTAATTCTTCATTTTTGGGCAAAATATTTGGTTGGTTCATTCTTTAGGTGATTCATAAGATGGCGAAGGACACAGCTGAAGCAAAAAGGATAACTGAATGAGATAAAAACACACACTTTGGATGATGTCCAAAATCTGTGGAACTACTATACATATCACTACCTGCATATGACTTTAATTGACTTAAAAAAAAAAAAAAAAAAAAAAAAAGTGTTGATTTTAAATCACAAATTCGACTGAAGGACAACTTAGCAATGATTCATCTTGAATGCAGTTTCGGAAATGTTTGCTACCATTTAATCCCTCTAACGGATATATGTTGTTGAAACTAACCCAGCATTCATAGAACATTTAAAAGCATCTCTGTACCTCCAATAGATCCCATTTCTTTGTCAATGCTCCTACTTTGTCCTCGAGATCTGTTGGTAGCACAGCTCCGCTTCTCTTCAACGATTCAACTCTGCCCAGTAATTGTGCCTTCTTAGGCTGCCACATTGCCATTTCCACACTGTTGCCCTGTATAAAAATAGAAGAGATCATTAAGCAAAAAGCAGAATGGTCGAGATTGAAAAAGTGAGGGCAAACAGTCTTGCTCATGAATATGAAACAACCTTGCCTGCATTTTAACATTTTCTTAATGAACAGGTAACGCTAAGTAAATCGACTAATAGGAGAGTGATGTCCATAATTCTCATGTTACATCAAAGGTCATAGTAAAGGTCATAGCATATTGACCACAGGTCAACAATTCTTTCTTTCATAAAACTGTTTAATACTGACTGCAGCTAGAGCTTATTTCTGTAATCAGGTGAGGGTCATTGTTATCAAATTAATTATGTTATGGTCTTGTGGTAGACTAGAATACATTTATGTGATGTCATAACATACTACCATTTTGTGGTTAATTGCTGTTTTTTTCTCTTTTTTTGCATAAACCGATATTGTATTCATATTTCTGGTTGTCATTCATCATTATGACTAAAGCGTTTTCTAGTGTTTAAAAGTATGTCAGGGTTTTTGTTGACAGTCACTGCATCATTTTTCATCACTATTGTTTGATGGCCTGGACTTAAGTGTTTTTTTTAGTCATCAATCCCTTTCACTTTTTTATTTCTGTTGCAAGATTAAACTTTTCATAACAGTGATTTCTTTGTTGACAGACATTATTTATTTTCAGAGAGCAGTTGTAAGTGTTTACAAATCTGGACATTTCCACAGTATCAAGAAGAGTAAATCAGGAATCATACAGGGAAAAGAACAACATAATAACTCAACTTCACATTGAATAACCTGAACATAAAAAATTTAAAAAAACAAACAAAAAAAAAAACAACAAAAAAAAAAAAAAAACCCTGTCAGGGATTATCCGTTTTTTTTATAGGTTAAGAAACAGGGCCCTAGGCTCGGACTATAAACAAAACTTGTCTAAAATACTGTATAGATAACAAACCCTGTCTCAGGACATAAAATACTCCCTTAAAACATAGCAGATAGATTGTTTATGCTCATTTGGGATCATGCAGGAATTTAACAGAAAATGCATATCAATGTGAATGTATTTTTCAGGGTCATGTTGCCAAATGAAGAATTTTTATTCATAACTTGTAACATGTTGTGACAATAGAGGCAGATAACATAACTTTGTGGACTACTGTAAAATCGAACCCTTTACCTTTTTGCCATTGGTGTGGCACCACCCCGCAGGACAGCACAGTAGTAGCATAACAGAAAAAAGCAGTTCTATAATTAATGAATACCAGCTGGTGCTTTCGAGTGTTTGTGATAAGTTTTCAGTTTGACCTTTAAGATTCTTACATTGTATCTTGATATAAGAGACATTATGTAACAGTGATATGAGAAACGCGTTTCTGAAGTTGTTCAGCGTTTACTGTAGTCTTTCGTTTTCCAATTTTATCAGAGTATTCCCCACCCAGATCACAAACACAGCAAAACACTTTAGTTACCACCTTATGAACAGAGTAACACTGGGCTCCACAGCAGTCCACTTTTAAAAGGTGATCATGAATACAAGTTAACATCCAGGGCAGGAGGAATGAGCTCATTAAATATTTATAAGCGCATGATTATCATGTGACACAGTGGCCACATCAACTGGCTTTTCACATTTCCTGCCTGACATTAAACCAATCCTAGAATAAAATTACATAAATCATTCAGCCCTGAGAACCATAAAGGCTCACAGAGACTGGAATGAGTTTAGACAGTCTCATATGAGCTTTGGGAGAATAGCATGCATGTGATAACAAGATTAAAAGTATTATTAAAATTGGAGGGTCTGTGTCACACAGTGGAAGAACGAATTATTCTTTACCCAGATGACCTGTATTTAAATACAGTTTTGTGCTCCCTGGTGGACCATGGTCCATAAACAGAACACACTTGAGCACAGTCTGGCACAAAAGGCAGCTTTTTGCTTGAATAAGATGGAGCATTAAGTACACAGCTATCTTTTACAGTATGTCTCGGGGGGGGGGGGGGGGGGGGGGGGGGTGCAGCACTACAGGTGCTAATAAAGACTTAAGGTAAATGGACATCATTTTAAAGTTGTGGCAATGCAACTTGTTTACTTGCTCTACAGTACAGTGAAGATTCTGGACTTATTGCAATGTCAGCTGCAGTACAAATAGTCATGTATTTTGTATTGTATTTTGTATTGTGTAACATACAGTACAGTGCCATAATCCCACAGCTGAAATATGTATTGATTAAATACTACACTGTTTCCTAAACAGAAGCTGTGTGTTTGAAATCAAAAACATTAGTCTTAGGCTATCAAGAAGGAAGGCCAAGTCATTAATGCCATATTGTTTATTTGATACCTAAGCATTTTTGTGTGCTGTCTAGAAACCATTTTCTCTTTTCCACCCAGAGTTGAAAAATGGAAGTAGTTGTCATTAGTGAACATAGATTTCTTATGTCAGTATTTTGACATCACTAATATACTCCTTGAATTAATTTTGAAACACCTTCAGAATAATCTTGTCACAACATTTAATATTCAAGTGAGTAATACTCTTGAATAAAATAGTTTGACAAACCTAGCCACATGAACTGACAACTTGTTTAAATCCTGCCTAATGCTATACATTTACCATAAATGTAAACCAAAGACAGAACCTGCGAAAAGCAGGATTTCATTCAGAAAAAAATACGATAGAATATAGAGACTTTCTACACATCTGAGAGATGTCTGAACTCACAAACCTGAAATTTTTAAAAAGAAAGTACAATGTTTACTTTCATTAAAACAAAATTAAAAAAAAAAAAAAGTTACAGGCCTGATTGAGACAACTTTCTCAAGAGTTTATGCTAAATGTGTGCTTTTGTAAAACAGTGTTCATGAAAAATCACGCCCAAAAATTCTGCTGAAACAGAGACTGGAACAAAGCCTTGAAACACTGTTAATTGTCACCATGGCGACCAGAAGAATAAGCCATTTTCAAACTGGTATAGAAGGCTCACATTGAACGACTCGAGCATTTTCTTTAGCCTCCCCTCAGTGTTTAAGAACAAGGTGCCTAGTCACTGAAGGGTCAGAGAAAGAAATTTCAAGCAAGTTTTGTAGATCTCATCTGCACTGGAATGTATGTTTTTTACCACAAAAAAAAAAAAAAAAAAAACTGTACATTGTAAAAAATACACAAAGTTGCTAAATAGATTGATAAAACAATGAATCATTCAAGCAACTGGAATGTCCAGAAAAGATGACTCAGGAGTAGGATGCTATATGGGCCATACTATGTGGACTCTGCCCCAAGGCTCCCTGGGAATTCTCTTGTTGTCTTATAACTTCAGAAGAGGGAGAAAACAATAGGCAGCATGACGGAATTCAAAATATTTTTATAACAAGTACACATGGCACAATTGTCCAATGTGTTAATAAGAATTTCCAGAAAATCAAGAGACAAGCATTTATAAAGTGAACCCACTTCCATTCGAAACAGATGGGAAAAAAAAGTTATTTTAATACACCTGTATTAGCATAGACAAACACAATCCTTATTCTACAATAATAATAATAATAATAATACACTAAATCTGGTCTCAAATTAAAATACTACAATTACAATACAAATCACAATTTAAAGTACATTTTCTTGATAATTTAAAGTGTGGTTTTGTTGTTTCTTCTATTAAACTAAGATGCATTTCTAGTTGTTCCATTGTTTCTCCAGTCTTCATGCTAGGCTTCATGGTGGCCCCATAAGAAGCCCATGCCTAATGCCATTCAGTAATGAACAAAGACTCTTTATTCAGAGGTCCAGAGTCCTAAGCTCAGCTGCATACACACAGTGCTGGAATCTGCTAGACAACAGCCCACACTATATACAAAACAATACAAAAATAAAGCAAGACCTTTTTTTTTCACTTGTGCATTTTAATATTTCCAAATATGTCTGTCGAGAGAAGCAACATTTATTCACCTATAAAAAACAAAGTATGCTTTCTTTAATCAGACTTGGTTAGATGACTTGGGTCCAGACTGAAGGACAGCTTCAGTGAATATTTATTTAGCTACGCGGTGCTGTTTGTCAAGCAACACAATAAGAAAGGCAAAAGTGTACCTAGTATAGCTTCAAGTATAATATATATTACAGCAGCCAAATTGCACACCACCAAAACATTGTCACCCTGCTCCCACTTTATTTATAATAATTTAAGACAAATAACTGCAAGAAAGCAATAGAAATTATAAATGCTTGGAAGATTGTCCTTGTAAATGAATAATATAGTTTCCTCATCAGGAGACATTTGCTACCCAGCCTTTGAAGAAAAAATACAAATTTAAAAAGTGCAATGTCATTTAAAATCGGCAGAACTTGTGAAGTAAATTACATTTGAGGATTCCAGTTGGTTTCTTTCTTCCAGCTTATTCCATTTGCATTAACTGAAAATCATATTACACAGGCCATGCATTGTTAATTGGACGTATATTGCATTATCCTTGATATAAATCAAACTACAAATATTGAAATGAATTGCAAATTCACTAATAGAAGATCATGAAACAATCTTTTTTAAGTATCCCTCATTAATAATGTAATTCTAATTATATCACTGCAAGGTACTCTTATGAAACCCGACACCATATTTCCTTTGACTTTTCTTCTTTCTTTCATTGAACATTGCAACACATTTGTTTTGATTTATGTGCAGAATAATAGAGATAAATTAGGAACTTAACATCTGCTCCAGAAGAAAACTGAGACCATTTCTGATTGGTTTTATCACACGTTTTGTGTTAAATGTTTCAGTGTAGATCTTAAATAGAGTTGGACATTACAATATTATCACTGACTGATAATGGCCAGCGTGTATGAAAAGTGGGCCCTTTGTAAATCTTAATCAAAAAAAAAAGTTTACTTAGAGGAGAAGGTCCAAAAAATTTTTTTTAAAAAAGATCTGTGGAAATTTTAGTTTTTTTGTGTGTTGAGCATTTCTAAACAGCCAATTAAACGCTTCTATCCAAACCTCATTAAAAAGCATTTCTTAGACCTAAAGCAAAGTGAGGGAAAAGAGTTAAATTCCCAGCAGCCTCGGTGCGGAGGCAGAGGGCTTGAGTGATCCTCCTGCTCTGAATTGAGCAGAATGAAAAGAAGCAGTTGGAAAATAGCTGCAATCATTTAATGCAGATGACCTCTGACAGGCTCGCAGCTCTTCTATCTGAACAGAAATTTGCATTGGGTCTGTGTGCAGAGGAACAATGTAACCTAAATGGTAGACAATCTTTATTCTAATGAAGTGGGTGTCAAGGTCAATGTAAAACTGTGATGATAAATAGCGCACCACTAGGCAAGAGGAGTCGCACAGGCATTATGGTGTTTTCACATTAATTGTGGACTGAAATGCACTGAGTGAATTCTGTGCTGAAGATGATGAGTGGGGGGTTGGGATACTGAGGGGGTGTCGTTACATGTTAAGGACATTATTCAGAGAGATCTTGCAGTAAAAAAAAAAAACAGTACTTGCTGGATAGACAACAATACCTTTGTTTCATCAATCAATTGTTTTAATAATGTCTTATGTATTTTAAAAATATAAATTAGCAGAGATATTTAAGTTTGGATTGTTGTGATGTCTATTAACTTTACATTTCATAGAAAGAGCAACATGCTGTTTGCGTTTTGATTCACGTAAATATGCATTAGTATACTAAATTTGGCAATAGTACTAATAATGGTATATGCATGTATCAGTATAGTGCTCTTAAATTCTCTCCCATTTCAGTTGACCATGTGTAATAGATCACTTACAGGAAACACAGCCTAGCTGTGAATGTCTGTATCTGTTAATTACCAAATTGTGAAATAATTCAAATCACTAAATTAAAAATAAATAAATAAATAAATAAATAAATAAATAGGAGAATTGATTTTGTAGTAAGGCTTACAGTTAAAGATGTCAACCATTAAATTCAAATGCCAATGCCATTGCAATTTCCAGGTGCGCAGAGGCACACTTCAGCTGTTTAGCACTGAGCCTGTACACCTGCATTGGTGTCAAAACAGCTAAAAGTGTAACCCTGCAACGAGCACTGGCAGTAAATAAATCACATGAAAAAAGTTGATAATTAAAAAAACATTTTCTCTTGCTAATAAAGCCCTGTTTTCCCAGTCTGCTCGCTCTCAGAGATCTTTGAAGTGCTCAGCAACAGTTATTAGAAGTTCCTGAAATTAGAACCTGGCATGGAAAGTCCCTCTGGAATAACACAGTAATACATTTTAGACTTATACATGACCTGTAAGTTTTATAAATCACATATATCCTGCTTCTGTTTGCAAATGAGTACTGCTGGGACATATTATATACATGTGTTCAACAGAGTTCCCTTGTATTGCTGCATTTATTTATATCTTCCTTTGGGCTGTTCTATTGTATATTTGTATTTGGCTGATATGTTGAATTTATTTATGTATTTATTTATTTTAAACTAAATTCAAAATTATGTCTTAATCTTCTGTAGACTATAAATTAAAACAACAAAAACTACACTAAGTATTCAATTATGCATTAACATTTTGCAACATTTTTTCTAACAGAAAAAAATGTAATGAGATTGCAATACAATTATACTGCAAATCAGGAGGCTAAGTGTTGATCTGCTCAATTTTATAAAATAACAGTTTTTTTGAGGCATGGAGATGTAGTCTGTCATTAATTAAGATTTTCTGTGGCATAATCCTAACATCTGGAAGTATACTGATGGAATTAACTGTAAGGCAATATCTGTCATAGCTGACAGATTTAGTGAGCAGGCAATGCATGTTTACCATGAAGCTGAAATATATGGACGAAAAACGCTTTCTTTCATTGGAAAATGGTGTGCCCTGTTGAAAATAAATAAATTACATTGTGGATTAAGGAAGGCTGAAGGAAGTGAACAGCTTTATCTGTGTGTGATTTGTCAGGTCTGAAACACTGACAAACCCAGGGGGCAGAGCCCAGCAGGGAGTAGGCTGCAGAGCTAAATAGCTGTGAAAGAAGTCTTAATGTAGGATGGAATTCAAACTAACCTTGACATGACCTCAGAAAAAAAATATGCAAAAAATAAATAAAATGAATGCACTCTGCAAGACACATCCTAATTTTCGTGGGCAAGCAGGTATTCTTCCCAAATCACAGAAGGGGGGGACTGAGGCAAAAAAAAAGAATTAAAAGAGAAAAAAAGGGACGGGGACGGGGACGGGACTGTGGAATTCAGAGAAGAGGCTTCAGGAGGCTAGATCTGTTACTGTGGAGGCATGTCAACCATTTGGAATGGATCCAAATAAAAAAACAAAACAACACTGAACAATATTGTTGTCAGCCGGGCTATTCAGGAGATTTGTTTTCTTACGTTGAATATAAATGACACAAAGCCACGATTACATCATTGCATTAAAATAGTCCATTGTAGCTGTTAGCCTAAAAGCCTTCTGGACTATATAAGAAGACAAAACCTCTGAAATCCTTAATGTGTATTTCCATTAAGCTATATCAGTTTGTATTATTTTATTTTTTTTCTCACTGTCTGGGTTAATTTAATAGTGTTTCTGTTTTGTCTTATTGTATCATTTTTCTGTTACTGTTTTATTTACTCCATAACAGCATCATTGCTCCTGGTTTACATTGCCTTCATTTGCAAATCCTTGTCCCTATCCAACCTTTCTTGCTGAAAGAATAAACTTTGTGCAATCCCACAGCTCTCTTCAAGTAAAATGCTACTGTGGTTTTTAATGCTTTTTTTTTTTTTTTTTTTTTTTTTTTTTTTTTAGAGGCAGGAAGGCACTGACAAGTGTACTGGGATATCAGCCTCTGCCAGGTTGCAAAACCCTGACCCTCAGAAATGCAAGGCAAAGGATTAATCCTTTCATGGCTGCCACAGCGTCTGCTCCTGCTCTGCAAATGATTTTACCCCCTGGGACGCAATAACTTACTTTGAAGGATGTCCTGCTCACTCAATGTTTAGGAATTCAAAACTCAAGATACAGTACTGGGCTCCATCATCGTACTGCAGTAAAACTGCTCACGCTATCATGCATCTTGAGTGTGAAACCTAGCAAACCTTTGTTTTTTTGTTTCTATTTCAGATTAAAGACACATTGAGTCAAATCCCTGGTTTGGAACATAGCAACAGGCTCGTTATAAGCTTTGTAAGTGTAATAAAGCATAGTGAAAGCAAGGTAAAGCATAGGTAAGTATGGTAAATCATAGTGAAAGCATGGTAAAGCACAGGTAAGCATGGTAAAGACTAGTGAAAGCATGGTAAACTATAGTGAAATCATTGTAAAGCATAGATAAAATGGTAAAACCCAGAGAGGTATGGTCTAGTAAAAGCATGGTAAAGCACAGGTAAGCATGGTAAAACCCAGATGTATGGTATTGTGAAAGCATGGTAAAGCCAAGAGGCATGGTAAAGCACCTTATGTCAAACATATCAAACCGTGGTAAATGCATAATATAAACATGGGAGAAGCATAGCAAAACTGCAAAATGACCATGCACATTTACCAGGGTTAACAATTTAAAAGGGAAAGAAGGTTATACAGGAGGTAGATAGGTACAGTAGATATTAAAGCAAATGTATTTTGATAAGATATTACATTCTAAACGGGAATATGCATTTCTAAATTTGATAACACAAGCTGAGCTAGTGACACAATAAGAATGGGATTTCTACCACAAGCATTTGGAGTGTTTGCTTATTAGTCCCACATTTCTTATTTAGTGTAAAAATAGTGCTTCTGAAAATTCAGCAACTAATTGTTTATGCGCAATGCAAATGTCAAACCACAAAATCCATGCTTCTGCAGTATTAACACGCATCTGTTATAAAACTCAATTGGCCCATTAATTATTCAATAAATTAAAAAATTAAAAAATGAACAAGCCTTGCATAAATCAATCAATCAATGAGTTCAAACGTCACAAACAGAATCCATTTGCCCCTCAAGTTACTTAGCTCAATTCTGTGTCACTAATTGTATCACTCTTCACAATGACTAGCAAAGAATATAATATTAACAAAGTAACAGGAAGAAAAATAGAGGGATTCAATTCAAATTAAGTAAACTCTTGCAATACTGGTATAATCGAAGGACATTAAGTAAACCACAATGCAATATTGCTACGTTTAAAATAGTAAGCATGGGGACCTGTCACAGACACTGCCGAAGTGGGCGGCGTCAGAACCAGGAAGAGGAATGAAATACACAAACAGGACAGATGAGTTGAAATGATGATGGCGCTTGTTTGCGCCGGTTTATTGTAAATAAAAGGGTTTAAACAAACAGAAAACAGGACACGGCACTCTATGCCAAAATAAAAAGACAAACAAAAACGGACTAGTACTAAACAAAAATAAGGTGAGCAGATACTTTATGTTGTTGTTGTTGTTGTTGTTGTTGTTGTTGTTGTTGTTGTTGTTGTTGTTGTTTCTCCGTCAAGAGGGTGAGTGGCTTCACCGGGTTGGCGCTAATACACTGTGACAACGTGACATCTATATACAACACGACCCCAAGTTGAATTAATTATTCACTTGAATCCCAGCACGTGAATTAATAAAGTGCAATTCCCCGTACTCACATATTACTACATTTTAGACCCGTTTATATCCCGTGTACCAATGTCTATACACCAACATTTAAACACACCACACGCGACACATAACAGATAATATACACGGGGGCGGGCACTTTGTCACAGGACCTATCAGAGAAAATGCTGGTCATATCTCCTAAAGGGTACTAAAACAAGGTATAATATAATGGCAGGATGGCATTTGGCAAAGCACCGCTTAGTTAGACATAAAAATGGCTTCATCATTTGAAATGAACTGTATTGTGTTATTTGAAGCAATATCTTTGCCAGTATCTTTTAACTGTCAATATGCTTGAACCTACTAATATATATATATATATATATATATATATATATATATATATATATATATATATATATATATATATATATATATATATAAAGTCCCATACAAGTAGGAATCAAACCATACCAAGGACTGAAATTACAATTTGATCTATGCCATTGTCACCATGAATTTGTTCAGTAGGACTCGTTGTGTCCATGTGTGTACCAGCACAATACAAACCAGCTGGAAGGCTGTTCCTGTAAATGGCACGTTTGATAGAAGACAACATTGTGCTTGAGGAAGTGGAAACATGAACTGAGTGCAGCTTTAAATGTCTCCAGTGTTTCGAAAGTGTGAGTTATGTTTTCTTTTTTTCCCTGCCACAAAGCCGTGTTTTCTCCTTGACATTAAAATAATGAAGACATATACTGTATGTATTACTCCTACTAAACGCATCCTCAACTACAGACAAGCTGGTTTACATTAAACAAAACACACTGGATCCTTCTTGAGATTTATCTATTTCAAACAAAATAAGAAAAAAACAATGTTGAACCAACAATGTTGCTAAATATTTAAACACATCTCTCAGAGCCAGGGAAATCAGACCTGTCTCTGATTTGCACACAAGCTTGGTCATCTCTGAATTACTCTGTAAGAATAGGTACGAATTTAAGTCAGAATGATGTGCTGTTCAAACATATGGGCAATGCATTAGCATGCAAGTAAAAGAGCCTTATGTAAGTCTGAGTCAGAAGTTATTAACTTATCTATAGCATGCTGCCTGCAATAAAGCACTGTGACTTCAAAGTATATAGATATCATTTTTGGTAATGGCAAAATAAGCTATTAAAGTCTGGCCTTGTAGCCACCCCTGCGCTCCAGATACAGCTCTTTAGAATCTTGCAGTTCCACAGTATGTCTGAAATAAACAGCCAATTGAAGGAAGAGAGCCAAAGAAAATGTGATGAAGCAGGATCATATTGTGTACAGTGACCTGAAGAGATGAGCCTGAACTATACATTTCTAGACAGTGACAGGGTTTAACAGGAAATTCAGAAAAGACTGTAAATTCAAAAATACCTTAATATGGGAATGTCCTGCTGCAAAGTGTTTAGGTTTACCAGAATGGCCACAGTTCAGTGAAGTAACAAACTGAGATGTCTGAATGTTTAAACACAGCTTTTCAACCACTCTATTTAGTCTGTTGAAAAAACGTTCAGTGAATCATGCCCTCTGGTGGACATACTTCGGAAATAACAGTTATTGTAGTTTTGTAGGCATCCATTTTTTGACTGAGTGCTGGCTTTTCAGCGCCTATAAGCACAAATATACTTTGAAAACAACCCCTCTCAACAATTCATTACAAATACAATACATTTAAATAGGTATTCACTGCAATACTCTGTCCTAATTCTCCTCGTCCTCTCTGCTGCCTTTGACACAGCTGACCACTATTCTCCTGTTCTCCCTCGCTGACCTGGGACTCTCCGGCACTGCTCTTGCTTGGTTCTCCGCCTACCTCTCCGAGCGCATGTACCAGGTGTCCTGGCGTGGCTCACCTTCTGCCTCTTGCTCTCTTTCGAGAAGTGTCCCCCAAAGCTCAGTCCTGTGATCCCTCCTGTTTTCTCTCTACACCCGCTCCCTGGGTCCCCTCATCTCCTCCCATGGCTTCTCATATAATTTCTATACTGATGATGCCCAGATCTTCCTCTCCTTTCCCCCCTCTGACCGTCGTTTCCTCCTGTATCTCTACCTGCCTCTCGGCCATCTCCTCCTGGATGCACTTGCATCCACTCCAACTCAACCTCTCCAAATCGGACCGCCTTTTCATTCCCCTCTTCCTCCCCCACTGACCTCTCTATCTCTGTTCCTCTTGAATTCACCATCCTCTCCCTCCTCATCCACCAAGAACCTCGTGTTACCCTCGACTTCTCCCTCTCCTACACTCAGCACAGCTCTACTCTGGCACGCTGTTGTCACTTCTTCCTCAGCAATATACATAGAATTCTCCCCTTCCTCACTGCCTAGTTCAGGCTCTGGTACTGTCCCGCCTTGACTACTGCAACTCCCTCCTGATTTTACTGTATTTTATAACTGCACTTATCTGTAATGTAATATTCTGTAATGTGATATTTTGTATTGTGATACTTAAGAAAGAAAGAAATAATGATAATAATAATAATAATAATAATAATAATAATAATAATAATAATAATAATAATAATAATAATAATAATACTTCATATTTCACACAAGTGTTAGAAGTGACCCTGTATATTATACTGTTCTTTTCAAAACCAGATATGCCATATGTCTTCTATATGTCGTCATCAGAGTTCATTCTATACACTGTGGGAATTACAAATAGTGACAACCCGATCTTAAAATAGCTCCATTGAATCGCACTTTGGATTGGTCTTTTGTGAGCACGAATCTCCAATTGAGACTGAGACAGAACTTAATACCTACAGTAAATCTACTCTTTCAAGTGTTGTTATAGCAACATATAACTTAAATTGAACGAATCAAACAGCAAAGCCCAAAAGACTATGTGTTTCCAATCAATACCCAGAATCCCGGTGCACACATCTCTACATATATTACCACATGCCAGTGAGGACTTGTCATCTTTTAAAGCAGAAAATCTTAATTTAGTAGATATAAAATAGAGAATGTTGCTGCCTTAAGACAAACTAAAGAGAATTGATGGATCCTTTGGAAAATGTATTTAATGTTAAGTTGTTACTTAACAGGGTTTGAGCCCCCTTCCTTTCCTCTTTCTGATGTAATAAATCCAGGGTTGTCTCTAGTTTGTGTCTATGTTGTGAAAAAACCCCACAGTGTGAGGTAGGATCTGTTCATTTTTGCAGAAACCCCTATAAAACATCACTGAATATCACACTGTAGGACTCTTTATCTGCAAGCACTTGAAATACACCATTGAGCTGGTTGGGAGGTTCCCCACAGCTCTCATTTCCTTGCTCTGGTCTAACTGATGGAGAGGATTCAGTTTTCTGAAACCCATTTGTATCAAGAGGAGGATTCAAACTAAGAGCGCTAATACATGTGGTTTATACTGCAGAGAAGCTTCTATGTTGTTAATGCATCTAGTATCCTCTCTATGTGAAGGAATTATATTTAAAAAAATTAATAAATATTTCTACATTAAATAAAAAAGCCTGTGCTTTTGGCTTCATGTGCTTTTTGAAGCACCATAGGCAATCTGAAATTGGAATGCACCAGCAGGGGAGTTTATGATAACCTTTGTAATTAGCTGGTCTGAAATAGAGTAGTCTGCAACGCTGGACTCGCAGTTGGCTCGAGGCAATCAGTGGTCAGTTTTCACAGAAAACCACTGGACTGCTTGGCTTGTATAAACCTTATTAACGTTTTACATCTAATTTACTGACAGGAGACAATATTGTAAGAATCCTGAGAATGAACAACCTTGTTTACAGATAAACTCAAAGAATTATGAAAAAATAAATAAATAAAACAAAGATACGCTACCATATATTTTTGTGCAGGAGTCAACACCTCACAAACTATTTTATGTTTGCATTTGTGCATGGATGTTTATTTGTGTGTTTGTTTGTTTGTTTGTTTGTATGAGACCTTTTGGCTCTTATAACTAAAAATGAAAGACTTGTCAGACTGATTTGAGAATGTGTATCTGCCTTTAAATGCCTTTTATTTCGATGTGTGTGAATTTACGTCTCGTGAAGTACAGGAGACTAAAAGCATATTCTGCAGTCTGACATGGTGCAAGACAGACAACCCATCTCTTGCCTAAAGCAACATGCCTGCTTACGACCGGTCCATAGCCCAACTTCATTATTCCAAACTGCAGGACTGTGTTGTGTTTTTGTGACTCAAACTGCTGCTCATTTGGGACTACATTAAAACCCCAAACATATTTCTCTTGTGACGCAAGATGGATACACAGGCAAGCCTCTGGAGGTGAAAGGCTAGCGCTTTAAGCCACTGTAGCTCAAGTACACCCCAGGGAGGTAGTTAGAAAAGGTAGTATCCATCTGAAGGCTATTCAGTGCAGTTTTTTTAATTAGTTCTGCTTGGCTAATGGGCAATTGTTTGTACAGTATAATCACATGAGAGCTGGTACAAATGAAAACGTATCTGCAGTCTCTCTGAGAGGCCCTATATTGGATGTGCTAGGGCCTGACTTGCCACGCCCAGGTATTTTCTCAAGGTCACAAGCTAGCTACAAGAATGGGCAGCAGCCATCTGCATTATACTGTACCTGCTATTAGGCTGAATACAGTATAGAGATCTGGGCATGCTATTAACCCTATGTCCACTGCATTTTATGGGGGGGCGTTCTTTTATTTTATTATGTAAACACTGCACACCACCTTACAACAATAACATATATCTTTTTGATAAGAAGTATTTCAATGTGAACTACTGTATCATGCCAAGTTCTATTTCCATGGCCAACAACATATAAAACTAAAAGTGCTGAGAAAACTGGTAGGGAATGGATACAGGCACCAATTATGTAAAGCACAGAGTCCCAAAACCCATGCTACTATTTTACTGAACAACACTGGCTGATGAATCAGCCATTTCTGCAAACTACCCATTTGGGTGCTACTGTATCTGTAATTGTTCACTGTTCACTTGTTGGCTCTTTGCTCTATCTACTGCATCACAAGGAATAATCGATTACTTGTAACCTTCACCTCCAAGGTTCTCAGAAATGTCAAGAAAGTGTATCTTTTGAGGCGTATGCAACTTTTGGCCTTTAAAGGACTCCAAATGAGCCAGAGTAGTACAATGCATGAAATTCTGTTTTAGTCTAAACACAATCTCTTTGATTAACCCGAGCTGGATACCGTAAATGTGTTAAATATTGAATTTTATATATATATTCTGTAAAATAACCTATACAATTTTATCAGTGGTTCTAATTATACCATAAATGTGTTGATGAAAAATAATCCAGTGCAGTAAATAATAATAATAATAATAATAATAATAATAATAATAATAATAATAATAATAATATATTATCTTGAGAACAGTACTGTACCATTACATCTGGCCACCTACAGATTTGGACAAAAAAAATCTGACAAAGGGCTTTACAATGTCATAACAGCAGGGGTCCTTCTCTCCACTGAAACATCTAGTTCAAACTATTAATTTTTAAATGTCTATAATAAAATATAAACAAAAGTAAAATATTGGTGTATTGGCGGAGGATAACATTTAGTGGACCAAATAAGCATATTACTATAGTGACCAGTTTGTATAGGATTAACATTGTTTGCTGAACCGTTTAAGATGTTATTATGCCAAATGAGTAAAGCTAGGAATGTTCCGCTACAGAGAAACGCTGTGGTGTTCTGTCTTGCCATTGGCAGCTGGGCTGATTCTTTCTTATTTAAGTTCCTATATATATGTTTCTGTTTTTCAGCTTACTAATTGGAACCAATATAAACATAAAAAACCTAATTTTTTTTCTAACAGCACATTCGAATTTCTTATACTGTATTGTAAATATTGGCTTCATCTTCTAAGCTCTTTGCTTCTTCTATTACAAAGCCCAGAGTTGCATCCAAATGAAAAAAAAAAACAGGTTCTGCTTTAGAATATATTGCAAGCATCAAATGGATCTCTGTTGCTCTCCTCAGCGCACTACCCTTGCTGTGGAGTGAAGTGTCTGTCCCTCTGGGGAAGAAGATTTGGTAAGTGCCCAAGCCCCCTGCTGTAACGGCACCCTGAATAAGTGATTGTGTCAGAAAGTGACACAGTGCCAGCGCAAACACACCAGTCAACTCGAGTCTGGCTCAGAGATGCAGATAAGGAGGAATACAGTCAAACTTTGATAAGTCTGTATGCATTAAAATTGCACAACAAAAAAAGAACAGAAAGCTGGGCCTTTTCTTACTCTGCAATACACATGACGATCATGCTTGCTAATATGTGCCTCGTCTTGCTTAAATGCATTATTAGTGATTTCATGATGTATTTTTTATTCATTTTTCCCTTGTCTTACCTAAAGTGAATATATACATGTTTCTTTAAATGAACAGTTAGCACGGGTGCTGCCAAGTGGCATGGATTGTTGCAAGCTGTCCCGGAAGGGTTTTATTAATGGTAATTTTCTTGAAAAAAACTTTTGTCTACATTTGGAAGTGAAACTGTTGCCTGGGAGACTTATTTAAGGCCAGCATTTTAGAAACACACTGCATCTTTTGTTTGCTGTTGTCCTATTCATATAATCTGAGGTGGAGTGTATACGTTAAGCCTGAATTGACAAATGTTAACATTAATCAGATTTTATTTGGGTTCAAGTACGTATTACAATATATGTATATTCACATGCACGCACACGCATACATTTACATAAACTTATCACAGATTTTCTTTCTGCACATTATTTTTATTTTATATCTCTAATAGCTGTATCATTTATTCTGTCAGTGCTAATTACACTCTTTCACTCTCCCCGATATTAATTCTGCAATTTCACACCGACATCTCCACGTTAATGCAACCCCTGCCGAAAACGAGGGCCAGCCCCCCTCCTGAGTTACACTGGAATGAATCCTGGTCACATGGACGATTACTGCCACAAGGAGATCATGACAAAGATGACAAAGACAGTGATTTCCTGTCAGCACAGGGTACGACAGGCCTGTCTAGAAGGGATGCAAATGAGGGAAACTTTCACCATGGCTTGTTTGATCCACTCCTAGCACAGAGAGCAGTGGAGGTTCATCCAGGGGAAAGGGGAGCAAAGTCTCCAAAAGGAAATGGGTTAAATCATTCAAGTGCTGTCTATAGCTTTCAAAACATCACAGTCATGCAGATCATCAGTCAGTTATGCTGGGCTGTTTTTAGGTCACTTGATTTAAGATTCTAAAATACATACACACACATACATAAATAACATCAAATACATATTAAGGTTACATTATATATATATATATATATATATATATATATATATATATATATATATATATATATATATATATATATATATATATAATATAGTCGAATCTCATCTTACGACACACGGCACTTACGACTCTTGCATTATTACCCTGCTTCGACTTTACGACATCGATACGGTATTTACGATACGGCGAGACCTGTCGTGCATGCTCGGTGTCCGAACTGCAGTTCCTGCTGTGGTCGCCATGAGTCAGTCTAGCGTTTTTTGTTTGTTTGTTGTTGTTTTTTTATGCATGTAACTGTTTTTTTGGGGGTTTTTTTGCCGTTAACAATGTCTGATAACAACAACTGACTCAAAACGAAACCTAAGCTGTGAACTCTGTAACATGATGAGGGGCTTAACTTCAAGAGATCGTATTTCCTGCTAGGAGTACTGCATACACACACTGAATATGTCATTGGAAAGACCCTGGTACTTATAAACAAGCCAGGTAGATGTCTGAGTAATATGCGTGTAAAAACCGGGCTGAGTGTAAATAGCTTTATAAATATTTGCATGAGTACAATATAACGGGTCATTTTTGTAAAACTGTATAATCTGGCCTAAGGGTCAGGAACGTAACCCCAATTTATAACATTGTTCCTATGGGAACATGTGCTTCGACTTAGGACGCTTCAATTTACAAAGCGACTTCAGGGAACTAATTAATTGTGTCGTAAGTGCGAGGACTGCCTGTATATGAGTATGCTTTTATAAACTGATCCAAACAAAAGCAAGTGTCTTTTTTCCGGCCTAATTTGTGATAATTAATCAAAATTGTCAAGGAAACCTATTAGCTGTTGATGTTTGAAAAGTACAGAGATATTTGAATACAATTAGTTATAAAATTACATTTTAGTTAAAAACTCAAAAGCATCCATTTAAAAGCCCATTAGCCTATCCACTAGACAGTAAGATTGTCGACATCTTTGTGTTGTATAATTATAATTAGACACTGACATATAATTATAGCCATTTACTATATTTTGAAGAAAAAAAAGAAATTGATTTAAGCAATAAACAAACTGAAGGCATGCTGGAGCTTCGGAATTTCTTTTTTAATTTCACTTCAAAGTGTTCATTTTTTGTCCAAAACTGCCTTACTGTCAGTTATCACTGCTGCTTTGAGGCTTTTTCTTTTTAAAGACCTCTTGTACTTTGACACTACAGCCAAATGCTTTCACTACCAGTCAAACCCATTCAATGAGATTGCTCAGATTTGTACACCACAGGTGAAATTCAAACAAAACATACAACACTGCTTCAAGGCTTGCATATTTTTCCATGGTCTATGGTGTTATTCAATCAAAGAGGACACACGCCCCAAACACACCACCACATAGCAATTCATAAGGTTTATCCTTGCATGCCACTTATTTACCAAGACGGATGAATGCTGTCATGGAAATGAGAACGGATAACATTTATTTTTTATTTATCATTTTATCACATTTCCCCCCTATGGTACAACTTGTAATTTCCCTTATGCTTTTATTTGTAATTAAAAATAATCTAGATAACTGTAGTATTTACCGTGGCTCTGGCATTTGAGGAGGACTACATGCAACATATGTATTACAGGTAAGCACACGCAAGAAGTGAGAAGTATCAGTACCACCCACACCTTCTTATGCATTATTGAGCTTATAAAAAGTCTCCTGATTGGAATGAAATTAGATGTGAACCATTGCTTGTACTCTTTCAACCATGTGGCATTCGCAGGACATTTCCAAGCTGTTTTATAAACCAGGTTACCACTTTCCGCAAGGATGACTAATGTCTGGCATTAGTTCAATCAAAAGACCCTAAAACACGATTTTCCACAGTACACCTCCAGCTCAATTTTTTGTTTACAATCCACCTAGGCTAATAAGTCATGTTCAGGACTGGAACCCCATGTACTCAATGGAAAAAATATTCTAATTCATTATTTTAATAAAACACATCAACATGTAAAATGACGGTAAACATTTTTTGAACAGTAATAACTGAAGAAAACCCCCCCAGCTTGATTCAATCTGAAATTAGGTATTTTCAGTATAAATTATAATACGCTATAGAAACAGGTTCCTACAATAATATAATTGTGTTGGATTGGTTGCTTCAGCTTAAGACTAAAAAAGAAGGGCATTTGTTGTCATTTCACATAATAAAAAACAATGTATGTTCCAAGGTTTAAAACAAATGAGACAACTATTTTAATTGTGTTTGGTATAGCATGAATTTATAAAGTAGGCATAAACAGATATTATAAATAATTATTTATAAAACTGAAAACCTGAACAATGAGGTCTATAATACTAATGCTCACAGTCATTTTTACTGATGGCTTTAAAAAAAAAAAAAAAAAAAAAAAAAAAGCTGCAACCATATTTCTTCTAAGCATTCCACTATTTCCAACTTTATCACTTAAAAAATGACTAATGATAAGGTCAATATCCTAGATGTGAGAGAAGATTAGTTTTGACCTTGAATGCAACCTTTGTGGTTTAGAATTGAACATTTCAGAACAAAATGCTAGGGGGTAGTTGTTTCTTGTCATTATGTTATTTCCAGTTCTGAAGGTGGTTATTAATTTTATTTCTTTATGATTCACAATCTGCTCTTTGAAATATGCCATATGCTCAAAGCAATTCAAGGATGACGAGTGTCAGAATCAGTACAATAAAAATAGCCTAAATGAGGTTGATTTACTGCAGGAGGAATCTCTGCCCCCCTCGCCCATAATAAAATCCCCAGAGTTAGAAGATAACATCCTGGCTGTGAAAAGGCTTCCAATTTTTTATTTTTTTTATTTCAATCAATCCAACATTAGCCTGATAAAAGTATACAGCGAAAATGATAACAAACAAGCAGCATAGCATATATTTATTAGACGAGCAGGGAATGAAATCAATATCTTGGTCCAAAATCAGTTTGTTTTAATCATGAACAGACATATTGACTTAACGCAATACAACCTGTTTTTATCTATAACTAATAAAAATTCATTGAGACAAGGCTTGTATCGAGGTTGCAGTAAACCAGAATCAAGGAAAATCTGTTTGTGTGTGTTTCTCTCTCTCTCTCTCTCTCTCTCTCTCTCTCTCTCTCTCTCTCTCTCTCTCTCTCTCTCTCTCTTTCTTCGAGAACATCTGAAGGACAGACAAATCTGCCTGAAACCTCAAATCAAAACACATGCTGTTAAACCCTACTTCCATTTACTATTCATTTGGTTGCAGTCTATTTATTATTGCCATCCCTCTTTGTTTCTATTCATTGGGAGAGAAATCTTTGTTCTTTTTATGAAATTACACCTAATGAAATGTGATAAAGGGGGCTTTCTGGCAATTATGATGTCGGCACAGGCTGCCGACACGCAGGCAATGGAAATGAGGCTGGGGAGAGTGGGATGGGAATTCTAATAGACACCATGATACATGCAATGAATGTGGAGATGTCCTCCGAGGAAGAGAAACTTGTCAGGCTAATCTGATTTTCCATAGCTAGGTAAAAGCAGTAACACTGCTCAGCTAACCTTGCAGAGATGCTGCTGCTGCTCTTCTGACATCATCAGGTCATGGCTGTCCATCACTATGGATTCCATGTCAATCAGCCAATCCCACAGCTCCTGGTACTCCGATTCAAAATCCAGAAGACTGCTCAGAAAAAAAAAAGAGAACATCATGTATGGTAGATCCAGTAGGTGATGGTACTTGAGAAGGGTGTTAACAGGATTGTACTGAAAGAATATTGAAATACTGTAAGATAATTTTTTCCCCCATCTGGTTTAATGGCCCATATTCTGTATTGTTAATATTGAAAAAATAAATACAAATTGTATGCAAATATTGCTTTAAAGTCTCATACTGGCTTTTTAAGATCAAATATAAATGGGCAACATGATTGTATTTGTAAATTAAATATGTGACATGCTTACCTTTACTCTTTATAGCTATAAATGTGTTGTGACTATTGTGTTACAGGTACCCACCGTCTTACATTACATATTACATTGCAGTGCAATAGAAACTCAGAAGACTCCATAGAACCACCGTGGACACTTGACCATTGAACCAAGCCAATTTATTTAATCAGATGTAGTTCCATTCTCATGAATTCCACCAGTGTCATTAGGGGCTGTACATACATTTACACAAAAATGAAAACATGAGATGTATATCTGGTTACTACCTCAAATAGTTTCTGAGAAGCGTATGACTTAGGCAGTGGCAGCTTACATTTTTTGTATGAATCCAATATCTCACAGTGTTAGGTCTTTACCATCTGGAAACCAAAAAGTCTCAAGTGAAGGTTGTCGTTAGATTCTGAAAATGTGAAGTTTCCAACTTAATTGCCCTATTAGATATTAACAGTAGTTGGTGTGGTACCAGCAGCTTGACAAACTCATACAAGCTCATTATGCTTAATAATGTTATACCATGTTCCATGACAACTGGATGTGCGGTTCTCCAGATATATGGAAAAATGTGACATGACAGTACATACAACATACAACCACCTAATCAGCTCATCAATCAGTGTGGCACATAAAAGAGGTCAACTTCACCAATACTATTTCTTAAGCAAGTTTCCTTTTTTTAATTGGTCTTGTTATAGGATATTATATGGACTGTATTGGATATCAGTGTTTTAAATTAACATATTGTGTAAGTCCATTGGAGAAGGTATTGATCTTACAAAGATTACATTAGAGGAAGTATGAACAAATCAACTCTTTTTTAAAATCAAAACAAAATTGTTAACTCATGATATTTGATGTAAACTGTTGATGAAGAATCCTGCCCATTCAAGGCTATTTTTATATTTCCTATAATGCCATATTATTATTTATTTCTTTTTTCTTTTGTTTTAATTTATTGGTTTCCAATGATTTTTACCACAGTTTTCTCCCCAATTTGGAATCGGCAATTGTGTTATTATTGATCCTGGTATCTTCTGCAACCCTCTGGCGACTTGGGAAACGGAGGCTGGAACATGCGTCCTCTGAAACGTGTTCCTGCCAAGCTGTAATTTTTTTTGCACAATGGATCCACAGCGAAGCCACCAGACCCATGGTGCCGGATTACAACACAGCTCTGCAGACCCGCAGGTGCCCTATCAGCCACAGGGGTATTTGCCTGCTTCTGTCTTGTGTGTGTGTGTGTCTCTCTCTCTCTCTCTCTCTCTCTCTCTCTCTCTCTCTCTCTCTCTCTCTCTCTCTCTATATATATATATATATATATATATATATATACGAAAACTTGGAATGCATTTCCCAGATTCAATTAACATTAAACTAATGGCATTATATTCTGTTGATAACCAAATATAACTGTACCATATCCATCATTTTCAAAATCAGAATATGTCTAACTGAGAATGAAAGGATGAATCCTCTCACAACACATCAAAATGACACATTTCCATAATCAGCTTTTTATTTTATGGTGTTAATCCACATTTTCAATGCAAGTATTTCCTTTTTTTGTTTAAATAGAATTTGCCTGCTTCTGTCTTGTTTTTCCTCACTTGAAAGGCAGCTCTCCTACATTTATCAGCTTCAAGGTTGAGAGATACATCTGCTTAGTCCAACATTTAAGACAGGCTTGAGTGAATATGGCAAGGCATTGAAAACTAGGCCAGATATAGCACAAGACAGGTCTTCCCCAAAGACAAGTTAAATGCAAAGGTACGGCCAAGAAGTCAAAACAATGAATTCTTGAATAGGTAGCCACAGTTAAAATTCAAAGAAGGATCATTATGGTTTTCAACAAAATTAATCATTACAATGAGAGGCTTAAAAGGATTAGTGATGCTTCATTCAAAGCCAAGTGAGTGAATCAAGTCAGGACTCATGGGTAGATGTACTAAACGAGATCTCTAGCATTGCGAGAGTTGTGCGACATTTTTTCGAATAAATATTGAAAGGCAGTTTAACCTCATCAGTGGGGGCCCCCACCTTCACCCCCAAATAAAAAAAATATGTTTCTATCAAAAAGCTTTTCGTAATCACACAGTAGCCCCTCGCTCAGCCGGATATGTTTGTCCGACATAAGGAGGTGTCGGGTTTACAAAAATTAAATCGCACACACATACATTTATAGTGCTTAATGTATTTTAAATGTATACATCATTGCACTGAAATAACATTAACGTGTTTTGGTTAGGCTACACATTACATTATGAAAAATATATAAATCTACACAGTAAGCCTATACAGTATACAGTACAGTAGTGAAATCAAATGAATACCTAGCACACTTTCTTTTTACTTTAGCTTGTAGGCTAGTGGTAACACAAAATAAATCATACTGCTGAGTTATACATATTGGTGTACAATGCGAATAAAATAATATTTTCAATTGAAACTGAATGGTTTTAGCTTTTATTATATTATTATTATTATTATTATTATTATTATTATTATTATTAACTTGGCGTACGTTGTAGCCAATTAGCATGAAATAGATCATGGTGCCACACTGACAAGTTATGATACTTATAGGACCGTCAATTCTCGTTAATACGACTAGCAACACATTTTGCATTACACCACTAATTCGTATTATCATGTGTAGCCTATAAGCCAAATGTATACTGTCAGTTTCTATTTAAGTTAGTCAGTGGTGCACTGGTAAATTGTGCACAATTACAAACCACCTGCAGATTAATAGAATAGGTGTGTTTCCTATTCCTATACAGATGCACAGAATGAGCTGGAGGGGAAGCTTGCAACATCATTGCCATCAGTGGTGAGCATAAAACATGACAGCTAAGATATCCTCCAAAAACAGAAAGAACGCCAATCCAGAGTGGCCATGTACAACATATAAAGATCACAGCAAACAGAGATGAGATCCACTCTCATTTGGAGTATACATGTCATTCTTAATTTCAATCCTCTCAAAAGCAGAGAATATGGCAGTTGTAAAGTCACATCAAGCAAGACCCAATTTGGCATATACTGCAATTTAAATGTTAGGTAATTGTTCCCTTCATTGCTAAAAAAAAAATAAATAAATTATTTTAATTCTAACATACAAGAAAAATACATTTAGCAGTATGATAATATACTGTATATCCTTTAAACAACATGTCTGTCAATATCATTCACGTACAATGTACATAAAACATAAAGATATAAGTATGCACTACAGAGTTTGTCTTAAACAAAACCTCCATCCAAATGGAGATAAAGCAATGCTTTGCAGAAATAAATTAGTTACATTTCACATTGAATATACAACTGTAGCTATAATATTTCTGTTGCATGTGATTGACTGTGTTACTGGAGCAGTCATTTGCTTGTTCAGTTTATGCAAAAAAAAAAAAAAGCAGTGGATGTCAAAGGCTGCACTATTTCAACTTGATTGCATGTTGAAGCTGAACCACTGGCAATTACATTATATCTGTAGGATGTTTCATACATATATATTTAGAAGGTTTTATAGAAGCTCAGGGAAATAAACACACGTGGAAGGTCTCACAGTCCTAAAAAGATATATCTACGCTTCAGCTTCCCACATGCCTGATCCATTGAGACATAAGAACATAAGAACATAAGAACATAAGAAAGTTTACAAACGAGAGGAGGCCATTCGGCCCATCTTGCTCGTTTGGTTGTTAGTAGCTTATTGATCCCAAAATCTCATCAAGCAGCTTCTTGAAGGATCCCAGGGTGTCAGCTTCAACAACATTACAGGGGAGTTGATTCCAGACCCTCACAATTCTCTGTGTAAAAAAGTGCCTCCTATTTTCTGTTCTGAATGGCCCTTTGTCTAACCTCCATTTGTGACCCCTGGTCCTTGTTTCTTTTTTCAGGCTGAAAAAGTCCCTTGGGTCGACACTGTCAATACCTTTTAGAATTTTGAATGCTTGAATTAGGTCGCCACGCAGTCTTCATTGTTCAAGACTGAACAGATTCAATTCTTTTAGCCTGTCTGCATATGACATGCCTTTTAAGCCCGGAATAATTCTGGTTGCTCTTCTTTGCACTCTTTCTAGAGCAGCAATATCTTTTTTATAGCGAGGTGACCAGAACTGCACACAATATTCAAGATGAGGTCTTACTAGTGCATTGTACAGTTTTAACATTACTTCCCTTGATTTAAATTCAACACTTTTCACAATGTATCCAAGCATCTTGTTAGCCTTTTTTATAGCTTCCCCACATTGTCTAGATGAAGACATTTCTGAGTCAACAAAAACTCCTAGGTCTTTTTCATAGATTCCTTCGTCAATTTCAGTATCTCCCATATGATATTTATAATGTACATTTTTATTTCCTGCATGCAGTACTTTACACTTTTCTCTATTAAATGTCATTTGCCATGTGTCTGCCCAGTTCTGAATCTTGTCTAGATCATTTTGATTGACCTTTGCTGCTGCAATAGTTTTTGCCACTCCTCCTACTTTTGTGTCGTCTGCAAATTTAACAAGTTTGCTTACTATACCAGAATCTAAATCATTAATGTAGATTAGGAATAGCAGATGACCTAATATTGATCCCTGTGGTACACCACTGGTTACCACACTCCATTCTGAGGTTTTTCCTCTAATCAGTACTTTCTGTTTTCTACATGTTAACCACTCCCTAATCCATGTACATGTGTTTCCTTGAATCCCAACTGCGTTCAGTTTGAGAATTAATCTTTTGTGCGGGACTTTGTCAAAAGCTTTCCGGAAATCTAAATAAACCATGTCATATGCTTTGCAATTATCCATTATCGATGTTGCATCCTCAAAAAAATCAAGCAAGTTAGTTCTCCCTTTCCTAAAACCATGTTGACTGTCTCCCAGGACCCTGTTACCATATAGGTAATTTTCCATAATTTTCCTTTGTATAACAAACACTATCTGTTATACAAAGGAAGCAATTTGCATCTATGGTATATAAAAAAAAAAAAAATAATAAAAACAGAGTTGCTGCCTGTACCTATTACTTTCTATTCTGTTGACTTTTGACATTTCAGCAAACTCTTTTTTCCTCTTGGTGCTGTTGGAGTACTGCTCACTGTAGAGCTTGAGGGACATCTGCTCTACAACATCTCTCCTGGCTTCCAGGTCACACAGCTGCGCCTCACCCTGCATTAAATACAAGAAACACTTGTTATAGTATACTGTGCAGTAAATTATTGTACTGTACTGCAGAGAGTAGTCTTCAATTAATCAAAAATCAAAAATACCTTGGCAGTGGCTTAGTTTTTAACTTTGGGAAATTATCTATAAAAGCATTTTCTTACATATTTTTACTAATAGACAGATACAAGCTATAAGTGGTTTTAGTTACTATATATATATATATATATATATATATATATATATATATATATATATATATATATATATATATATAATTTAATACAATATTAATATCAATGCAACACCCATTCCTACTACATATGGACCACAGTCAATATTCTGAGGACAGTTGTAATGCCAGCTGTGTTAAATATTTATGTAATGAACTAAAAGGAGTTCTGTATCAATATATTTTAAATGTGTTTTTATGCCTTTTAATATGGCGATTCATATAAAGCTATATCAAATTAAGCCGCTGTTACAGTGAGTTTCATGATTTTACAGGAAACCTGGTGCGGCACAATCTGTGATGTTTGTAATGACACTGAAATCCATCCATAATATAATCTACAATTTCAAATGAATTTGCCAATTCATTGTTTGCTTTAATATCACAGAACTCACCTTCTATATGTTTGCACTGCAGTATACAAAAATGCCATACAATTTCTTAAAATTTGTATTCAGAAGCATGAAATAAAATAAAATGAAATCTTAACCTTATCATGGAGTTTTAGCATAGTGACTTAAATACTATTATCTTTGCAAAAATGAAGGTGAGATAGTTTATGAGACAGAGTTTCAAACCTATTGTATATATACTGTACAGGGAACACCACACATGCTCGTAGAGCCCTTAATAAACCTCTCAACCTCTTTGGGGGCTTGTGGATTAATTGCTGCTATTTGGCTATCCTCAATCAAGGAATAACTACACTACTCTATGAACCTTCACAGTGTATCCTCTATATGTACACTATATTTGAAACACACAAACTGTATACAACTACAGATTTGATGTCATAGGGAATCAGATGTTCAGATGTTTAATAATGCAACCAATACATGTATTTGAATACAAACCAGTACAAGGAATGCTCTTTCATTATCCTTTTTTTGTATTTGTATTCATTCAAACTGTGCCACTGAAGTGTTAAGGTCCTAATTACCAAATTCCATATGTACTGCTTACACACACAATCATGACTGTTGCAAACTGCAGACAAAAGCAATTTACCACAATCACCTTGAGCTCTAGGACAACTTTACACCAACAATCCCCTGCCTTTTCAACAATCAAAATATTCCATCACTCTGTCTGCTCATTAACGACTTGCAGAACAACTATTCCTGCCTGATAATAAACTGTAAAGAACAGGCAATATGAGAACCCCTTCACACTAAGCTTAAGTTGAAGCCATTCAATTGTCTGCACTGGTCACTGGTTTAAGTGCTGTACTACAGTAAAAACTTGCTTTAAGGCCACTTGTGTAAAAAGGTCACTTCACAATTAAAGCCACATTTTTACAGTCCTGGTTTGCTCCTGTTGACTGCAAGGTAAAGACAACAATGTAACTGCAAAGTACTAATGTATTCAGCATTAAGGCCACCATCTGTAGTCCCAAATGCATCAAACCTCTGTTTAATTGCCTTTAATAAGACCAGCATCCAGTAAAGTACCAATAATATAACTGTTGTGACAGGCCAGAGGTCCTCCACACTGGGAGCATTACCACAGGGTAATTGTTTCATTGTTTTATTGAGCCAGATCACCTGGCACTGGTTTAATTAAGGAAACCTGCCAGTAATTAGCAGGCAGGTATTTAAAAAGGTCTGCAAGGCATGGTCGGGGACTGTGTATAGGCTGTGTGAAGGTCTGTGCAGAGCCCTGAAAGGGTGAGTCTCTGTTGTTCTTGTGTCTGGGTTAACTATTTTTAAGGGCGTGATCCAGCCTTAGCCAGGGCTTCTTTATACTGTGTACCAAATATATGAATAATGACTTAAAGTGTACTGTCTCTCTAAAGCAAAAACTTAATGGCAGCCATATTAGGCGAAGGTCAATGCCATGGTCACGTGCAAATATGAAGTCAGGCTTAAACACTGTGGCAGAGGCTGCTTTGTAAAATTACTCTCACAAAAGGGATAACTGTTCTTTTATAACTGAGAGAATCACAGAATACAGTTGTGAGTGGTGTACTCTGATCTCTATAGAAACACTGACTCTCTGATAGGAGGCACTTTTTTAATTCTGTGTCATTAAGCCACAGAGAGGCAGCCATTATATATTGCTAGAACTGCCGTTGCGAGTCTATGATGTAAATACAGCAGAAGAATAACGGCATTCCGAACTTTTGATCACTGATTGCCATAGTGTTTCTAGATGTTTTCAATTCGTTCTCCACACATCTACTTCTGGGAGTATAAAATGGTGTTGGTGTGGCTTCACTTAATCGCTGCTATCAGTGATCCAGTCTTCTATAGAAGTCGGTGACCCTGTATCATCCAGAAAACACAAGTCACATGAACCCAATATGGGTCGCGGTTCAAAGGGAAGGTTGCTGTGCCCAAGGATTTTCTACAACTCTGAAAATATGAAGCTGATAACTAAATGATTTATGAGATATTAGCAGTTGTTGCTAACTGGGATGTTTAATAAAGTCATGTTCTGCTACCATATTACTATTGATTAAGAAAGACAGACTCAGAGACAGCTGGGTTGGGCATTAGAATATGCCCTTTTATTTTTAACGTTAAAAAACGAATCCCCGATTGATAGACATTTCTGCCATACACAATCTATTTATATATGTCAGTATAAAAATGCTTTATAGTGTATGCATTAGGAGTTGGTATAACTCACCTAGTGATAATCGTCCTCAACATTTTAAATGTACTTTTCTTTTCAAATTGCTTTCCTTTGGGTCTCTTCTTATTTTGTTCCCTGCTTATACAGATATGCGCAACTGGTGCTGCCTTGTGTATTCGTATTTCAAACAGAATCATTCAAACCTATACCCACACTGTCAAAAATCTTGCCTTTAAACTGTTAATGCAGAATGAAATCAATATAAATTTTGATCATTTGATGAATACTTATTTCTGTCTCTAGGGTGCAGGGATTCAGAAGTGAAATCTGCTGAATCAAGTCATTTTACTTTTTGTGTGCTGCCAGTACCAATTTACTAGCCTCTGGAAAGTTCTTAAACTAGATGTCTCCAGAGGTATCTGTGTTGGTTTTACTGTCAATCATGTGTGGATGTGAGAGAGCAGCCATCATCACCTACTTTTCCTACTCTTCACAGTGTTCAGACACGGAAAGTTTTGATTGCTATAAGCTTTTTATATAAACTCAGAAGATAACAAAATGTAAACATCAATAATTTATAAGCACAACTATAAACTTGCTTTTTTTTTTTTTTTTTTGCTTTATATCAGCAAATAAAACTGTGTTACAAGATTAGACAGGGAGAATGTGCAATTTTCCAGTGGAAGTTAAACTTACAGACATACTTATCCTTCATGAAAAATATTCATACTTTTGACAGTTACTACATAATTCAACATTTTTGTACTGGACCCAAAAAACCAAAATACAGTAAAGAGATATTAAATAAAATCTAATTCCAGCGTGAGCAGTAAAAAGCCTGGTGTGCAAAAAAATAAAAAATAAAAAAAAAACCCTAAATCGATTAAAGCTTTTCAAATAAATGTGAGGCAAAAACAAACTAAAAAAATTATCTTTAATTATATTCTCAGCTCAGCATCTCTTTTTAAGTCTGTGTGGCTTTCGCCTTTACTGTCAGACAAAAATCAAAGAATACAGCTGTGCACCAAACATTAAGATAATAACTCAATGTTCCTGTCTCCATGCACATATCATGGCCATGAACACATTTAGCATGTTGGGTTTATATACCCCTGCAAATATCAAGTCAGTACCTCGATGGTTTCTGAGATATGAGGCTCTGAGCCCCGTGGTTCAGCAAAGATACATCTCAATAGTGCATGCACTAATCCAAAGAGATGGCTGACACACATTACAAAAACAATAACACACATTGTGACACAATTAATATGCTCAAAATGATGCTGAAAATCCTAATAAATTCTATTAGATATAAAGGAATACATTGTTTACCTATGGGTAATAGCACATAGGGTATAGTCTTGGTCTCTGACAAAATCTATAGCGACTGGCCAGTTTATAAATTAACTAAGCAGATGGATGCCTCAGGACCGCTTAGCTGTGTGTGTGTGTGTGTGTGCGTGCGTGTGTGTGTGTGTGTGTGTGTGTGTGTGTGTGTGTGTGTGTGTGTGCGTGCGTGCATGTGTGTGTGTGTGTGTGTGTGTGTGTGTGTGTGTGCGTGCGTGTTTATTGTCACTTCTATGCTCTTCAGTTTGTGGTCGTTCACACTCTGTGCTGTGATTTGTTATATTAGATTTGTTATTTCATTGTCTTCTGGCCAGTGATGTTCGTCTTTGTGTTCAGTATTTTTACTAAATGTAAACAAATGTGACTTATCTGAATGTTGTGAGGGAGATTCTGTACCAGGTTTAAAACTGGACTCTGCACTGCTCTGTGTGGAATACTTAACATTCCGAATTAAAATATTACAACTTTAAAATGTTATTTCATACCTAGGAATAATGTATGGCAGCCAATTTTCAATATTTCATGGGTATGTTACTGCAAACTAATTATTGTTTCTAAGCGAAGAACAAAATCATAATATAATTATTTTTATATATGTAATTTTCTAGATTAGTAAAAAAAAAATGTCAGCAGCTGAATTTCAAGCAAGACATAAACAACCATAGGGCCTTTACTACACAGATGTTTTGAATAAAACAAAAAGGGGCTTATTTATGTGATATCTTTGTAAAATGGAAAGGAACTTGTATAATGCCTTTGTTGTATTGAGTTCTGTATTCTTTTTTATATAAATGAAGAATTTCATGGATGCCATACAAACAGGAAACGATCCTTATCTGAAACAGCTGGGGAGTTATATCAATTTACAACAGAAGAACTGTGCCTCTGGTGAATACTACCAGTAGCAGAAGCTATAAACATCTCTCTTATAAATAAAATGAATACAAATACAAAAAAAAAATTAAGAGGATGAAAGATTTTATTTATTTATGTAGTTACCTTTGAATACAGAAGTCACTAGGATACGGTTTAATTGAACCGGCAATATGAAGCTGTACCTTTTCCTTTTAAATATATTTATTATTGCATATCAAATCTCCCCTTTTTAATTTCAAACCTCTTTTCATATTTCTCCACTGCCTAGCAGCACCATCGACATCGAACAGTTGGTCCAAAAAAACAGGTTGCTTTCAACATCTGCCTGGTCATGCCGGCTTCAGGATTAGCAGAGGTTTAGCCAGTATAGGGTGTATCAAAGTCTAGCTCCCCCTTTTCATCACTGTGAAAGATAACCCCTGGCTCTGTGAACTGTATCTGGAAACAGAATGCATTCTCATCACACTTTTCAGACTCTACTGGGACTCAGAGGCGTACTAATAGATGCCAGAGGGTCAGGAAGCAGTACCTGGAAATGTTACGCCACAGAGTAAAATTTAGATATTTTTTTAACTAGAGTTGATTTTTAAAGGATTAACGCAAAGTGATACATACAAATAATTATTATATCATCTCTGGTGATATCTTAAGTTCCGGAAGAAAAAGAAGAAAAGAAGCTTGGTTTACAGTATTTAAGTCTATACTTAGGAGAGGGGTTGTTTTTTTTTTTTAAACAAGAGGGCATGTGAAATGTTTTTTACAGCAAGGAAACACGACAGAGCACTCACACTCAACACTTGCTGGTCAGTTACAAAACTTCCAGCTATGCGGACAAAAAAATAAACTGAGGCAAAAATTACCTGTAAAATATCAGAGAAGCTACGATCACCCAGGCAAATATAACGACAATATAGGTTAATCTGTATCTTAATTTGATCTTCATGTTAGAAACAAGCTCTAACACACTTCTTCTATCATAAGTTGTAGCAGAATTCAATACAAAAGAGGATTTTTAGAGCTGTAGTACTAGCTTGTGTGCCTTTAAAAATATCTGAAGGAGTCTTAAAGGTTTAGCTCCTGCAACATCTATCAGGGCGTGAAATTAGCAATTGCTAGAAGCCAAATTGCTGCTTCTTATTTAATTTTACTGCTGAAAGGTGACATTTAATAGCTGATCTTCGCTTCCAAGATCTCTAAAGAGGTGTGTGCAAGAGCTGAGAGCACACTGTTTATATAAAACAGTTTCCAATGGAGAAGTCTGGTACAAACTCCAGCTTTCTCGTGACTAAGTGAAGAAAAGGGACAGTTTATGGTCCTTTTATCACCTTTATGTATCCTGTGAACCAATCAAAAATAACTCGAACTCCCTTCAAAAATCTTGCTTCAATTACACAACCAAAAAAATGGTTGCTTGGCTTTGCAAAAAAAGCCAATAGGGTACCTTGTTTTTACACCAAGATTCAAATGTAGCAACATATACAGGATAGATAACCTACAACCATTATTTTTGTTTTTATTATATAAAAAAACGTTTTTTTTAATGGTGTTGATTGCATTTGAATGCAAAGGTTATAATAAATATGAAACTGTGTACATTGCAGTTAAAATAAAAGGATTAAAATAAAATAACATTAAAGTGGAAGCCAAAAGTTGTTGAGACATATTTTTATTAATTGTGGTAATAGAGCTCAATATGATATTGGGCATAGATACTTTTCTTAGATAATAATACAAATTAAAAACAAATTTCTAGTTACTCTTTTCTTTATATTTTCCAGGCATGTTGCCTAAAAGAGAAGACATCCCAGATACTACTTCCTGTTAATAACTGTCATTTGTTTGTGTTGCTAGACTGAACAAACATTCTTGACAATATCAGTCAGATTATATGTATCTACAGACAGGGTATGCAATGGACTAAACAGTATTGACTAATATTTAGTTGAGGAAGTGTGTTGGAAGATGTTTTTAAATCTATGAAATGCTTAATTTAGAGAGCAAACGTGATTTGAAATATGTTAAAAGAGACAACAATCTGCCACAAAATGTTGTTCCTCAAAGACCAGATGATTTCAGATTAAAAAAAAAAAAAAAATCTGCAACAGCCACGATGAAGATATTTTGAAAACTGAGCCAATCGCTTTAGGCAGGTGTTACACGAGAATCCATTAATATAAGTAATTAACACTAGCCACCATTTTAATTAACATGCAAACCTTAATTAGGAAATCATTAACTAATGTAAAAAATCTGATCTTAATGTTATAGCTAAAATCGACAGATTCAAAGCGCATTACGTGAGTTTCTGAAATAAATATTAAATCAAGGTTTTGCACAAAAGGGATGGTATTCTGGAAAATATGTTAGCATCTGATCATTTTTGCAGAAGTATATTTGGAATTACATGCAATAAAATTGTTTACATAAAGATCCTGACGCAGCTCACCAAAGGAATGGCCAAGTGTAATCCATGGAATCAGCCTAGAACGGAAATACTTGGTCTCACTGATTTCTAGTCGGAGAGCAATTATTAAAATGTTTCAAATGAAAAAAGCATGTTGTTCAGAACCATTGGGATGCTAGTGTAGTTAACCTTGCATATTATTAAGGGTTATAAAGTTGTACTTCAAATTATTGGACAACCTACTCCTGGTTTCCATTATCAAATCATCAACGGTTCCACTCTTGCGAAACATCCTTAAATAGCTTCCTGCATATTCAAATCATGAGCACCTGCCCAGAAACAAAGTGGCTGAATGTAACTTTTTTTTTTTTTTTCTGGAACACTTCTAAAGCTCATAAGCCAGAGGTTTGATGGATAAAGCCTTGGGCTTACTCTCAACTTAGGGCTAATCAGCGCTTCACTTTGAGGTGAGATGCATTTTAATCAGCACAGCTCTCCTTGTTAAATATTCTGATATTTAATGTGTGCTTCCACTTTAGTTCTCACATCATACTGCACTAACTGCATTTATCAATTAAAATACTTGGAACAGCCTGTCACACTGGTGCTACACAGACTTCTGCTTTGACAGATTGTTTGCTCGCTCACCAGCTATTTGGCCGCACTGCTAAGATACCTCTTTGTAGGCACAAGGGAAAAAAAAGAGGTGAGCTTTTAAAAGGTTGCTGTGCTCTTCTGGGCAATCACAGCAGGGAATTGATTTTAGTAATAAGACAAAGAAGCAATTGTAAAGATCGATGCATAAAGCTGGAACGTAATGCAAAGGGGTGAGTTTACTATTTCATTAAGAGTAGGACAAAAACTGGAATTGCTCACAATGACAAATGTCTCAGAACATTATATACACATTCCAGGTAAGAGCTCCAGGCCAAGTTAAATTCAATTTCTCTGCTCCATTGTATTTCTATTTATTATTTGTTGTATTTGTTCCAGCTTGTGGTAGTTGCTGCTGTTGAAGCAGTATTCCTTCCAAACCAACGATATGCTTCACATCGATGTGTAAGAAAACCCATTACTCATCGTTGCTACCGGCTGCGTTGAGACTACCCCGATAATATATTTTTTTGACAATGGTTACAACCCCCCCTTCCCCCACTCCTCCATCTGTTTAAATGTCACTGCATCTGCAAACGTTATGCAGAAACAAGCTCCCCATTTCTGCAGCAGCAACCAAGTTCAATGCTTTGATTGGCTCACCTGCTTCTCGACACTTTTGCTCGCTCCAGTAGAGTGGATAGGTTTATGAATTTCCATGACAGGCCACTTAGGGGTGCTGTCTCCTGATAACACCAATTTCAAACACTTTCTACAAATTACTTTGAACAAATGCAGAGGCATAAAAATCTTCTTTTCAAAAATGCAGTTATTAAAATCCACAACAGCGCAATATTTAAAAAAACAGAATAGAATCCTTGAGTAGGCTCACAATTAGCACTGTACTAGGTCCCTCATTTCTATTATTGATTTGGGTCAAATTACAAGAAAAAATATTATAAAGCAAAACTGTTATTTATTTTGCTGGGCTACCAACCCTGAATTAGCAATAGCTTAGATTCTAGCTACTCACTAAGTCATACAACATTTACCCGGTGAGTCGATCTGCCTATGAGCAACTCATAATACTGCATTGATATTGAGGTAGCCTACTTTAACGCCTATATATTAGATACTTGCATTCCCTATCTTACTGTGCAGGTCTTTGTTGTATTGAACTTTATTTGGATTCAAGCTGGTGATGTAGTGATGTTCACATGAATACTTGATGCTCGCCCAATGTTAGAATTATGATAAGCATATGTGAAAAACAGCAGCAAAGCAAATGTGAAGTTGTCATACAGTCATAAACCTGTTAAAAAAAAAAACACGAGGGAGAGATAAGCCAATCAAAACACTGAAGCATGGATGTTTTTCTGATTAGTTTGTATAACCCATACACACACAGTAGTGTTTACACAGACAAGGAGATTTGAATCCATTGTCAAACAAAAAAAGTGAATAAAAAGAAAAGTGAACACAAATATCAGAGCCACTGTGATTATGTTGAAAAATATATTATAGTGCTAAATACAACACAACAGGCAGAAATAATAAGTAATGTTTTGTTGTGAACCCTTTAGTATGTTCAGTAACACTATAAGCACTCTGAAGCAGTATGTTTTTCATTGTATAACATTTGACTATAATAATGTAACAATAAGTAATACAAAGCATGGACCAATGTCAATTATTGGTAAAATGGTGAACCGCATAATAAAATTCTCTGGTGAACATCTTTACCATACAAGCATCTATCCCCAGTTAGCTTAAAGCCTCTTTCCACAATGTCATGCTAAAAGGTTTTGTTTTTCTGAAAGAAAAGTTGTGATAGCACATTTTTGGGGTGATGTAAGGATACGCACAAAGTGATTTGGGTGGGGGGGGGACCCCATAATGCCTCTGTGAATCATGTTTAGCAGCCGTAAATCTGATTTTACCGGTTGCTCAAAATGTGCCGTATGTAAAGAATCATGTTCACCTGCCATTCTGTACCTGCTATCAGATTTGCATTTTGACATCATTAATCCATTAAAATTATACTGAAATGCATTCGAACAAAGAAAAGAGCATGGATTTTTGGCGAGATCTGGACAGTAAGCGGGCGCAAATATTACAATGTGATGTAAGGATTTTGCCTTGCTCTTAGGCAATTGCTGACCCTCCAAAAACTTTACACCTCTTCTTACAAAGTGCAAACCATTGTAGAAGGGAGCAACTAACAGCTGTACAAAAGCACACCCCTCCAGAGACCTGTCACTGGCTTCACGATGTGGTACACTTCCTGATGCGGCGACACTTGGCTCTTGTTGAGGAGAGACAGGAACACGTTTGGAGAAGGGCAAGATGAAGAAGACCCTGCATATTCAATCCCAGGGTCACTTTGTTTGGGATGCCAGAGAATGCGGTGCTAAAGTGTTATTGTCTCACTCTGCAGGTCATCCTAAAGGCCTCATAGCTGAATTGAGGGATGAGCTAGACCCCAGCGTCAATCTAGGGACCGCTATCCCTGCACATGTGAAAGTGTTGTGTTCTCTGCATTACTTAGCCTCTGGTTCTTTTCAAACCACAGCTGGAATGTCTGGAGGGATAGCCCAGTCCACCTTTTCCAGAGTGCTAGGCACATTTCTGGATATCATATTAAAAAGGGAAGGCCAATACATATAATTTCCTAAGGATACAGGCATAAGTGATATTGGCTGTGAGTTTTCCAAACAACTCTGTTTCATGCTCACCCAAAAGGACTCTCAGCTCCTTCTCAGAAAATGTTTATTTTCTTTTCTGTGCACCAAGAGGACTTTGGGGTGCTTCCTCTGATATTTGTTTTTTGTTTTGTATTTTTGTGCTCCACAAATGTCACACAGCGACTATTGCTCTTTGTATTCCTAAGTCGGCAAGTGTGGCCTCTAAATAGACCAAGGCGCTCATTGAAATCCTTATAATAATTCTGGATCATAATAATTGCGGATCATTAATTCTGCATGTTGAGTAATTTGCATTGCTCTTAAACTTACATAAGGCACAGTGCAAAATAATTGCCCGGCTACAATGCAATTTAAATTATTAATTATTTAGCAATTATTTGCACTGTGCCTATACTTACATCACCCCCTTTGTAGTTTTTAAAACGTTATTAGATGTAGCCTTCAGAAGTCACATTTTAGTTGGTAAGCCTCTTGTCTCGGCATGAAGCATTCATTCAAAAGCTCATGAGGTTCTCTGCACATGCCCACCACTAAAAGGAAGCATAAATAAATTGCCTGTGAAATTTTCAAAGAGCACATGAATTTAGCCAAACAGGCTAATTTGCTAGACACTGTGCTTTACTCTGTTTTGTGTGGTATGTTCATTTATGCTTGTTAATTAAAAAAAAAAAAAAGGTTTAGAAATGGTAATGAAACTGTATAGTTCAAGAACAGTTTTTTGTAAACACATATCAAATTACTGTTAGAGGTGAATGAAGGTGCACGTATATATAGGATTAATCATTCCTGCTTTGTGTATTTCTCATGCCTATTAAACTGTTTAACTGTTTAAATATATTCTGAACAGGCTACCTAAACTACCTACTAGGACTAGAACTCCAGGGTTTAACTAGTTGAAAATATTTTAACTATAAAATTGACAGCAGCTAAACGGCTGTGCTTTATTCTAACCAGTAAGCCACCTTCAAAGTTGCTGTCAGGTAAATGACCTTGTATTTCATTAACTGATAATTAAATGGATTTATTCCACTAACGGTTTTAATTAAAATGCTAGAAATATTGATTACCTCTATCATCCCTACTCCCCAAGATGAAAAAGGGTTTTAGGAATGTTTATTTAGAGAAGAGAGAATTAAATTAGATTGGATCTCTAAGAGACCTAAATAAGGTTTCTTACTTTTCTGCTGCTCAAGCATTAAAAAATAAGGTTTCATTTTTTATTTTATTTTTTTGATGTTTAATTAATTATTTGGAAATCCATTTTTGCCTACCTTGATATTTAATTAAACTATAATTTTAAAACATAATTAAGTTGTTGAGTATAATCCGTGGGGCAGTTGCTCTATCAAAAAACTGAAAATAGCCTATAGATGAGTATTCAGTAAGATTTGAACTGTTAAAAGGTGCTATTCCCAGTCTTGAAACGACTTCAGGCTCATTTCACTCAATCACTTGGAACAGAACTGTTCGAATGTATATATTGGATGTTCTGCAGAAAGAACAGGCACCAAACTGCAACTTGCTTGTTGCTGAATATACATCTGCAATAAAAGAATAGGTTAATCCACTAACTGCCGTATTTTCAAAATACTGTAAATAAGCATGAAATCAAATATGATTTGTTTGAATATGTATAAAGTTATCATGAATTCACCAGGCATTCAGCTCTTAGTGATATAAAACCATAATCGACAAATGAATCACGGAAAGGATTAGGGTAATGGTTTATTTCATTTGCGTACATCTGAGATGAGGATTACTTATTTTAATAGAAATTCTTATATGAAATCGTATTCATTTATGTTTATAATAAATGTTTTCATATTTAATAGTGTGAGTCGCAGAAGTGGTCAAAATTAGTCAAAACAGATCACAAACAAAATCATTTTATAGTACCAGTAATTAACATTAATCCTATTTAATGTCATCTATAACAATTGTAGCACATTTTATATATACAAACAATGTATGCAACTTGTACAGATAAAAATATGCTGTCATAGGCTTATGCAATTGTTTTTAAGAGCTATAAAAGTAAACAATATGTCCTAATAGGTTTTCAACGTGCAACAGTAGATGTGAAAATATCTAATACGTGAGGTTCTGACACATGCCATCTAATATATGCACTGTACTTGTATTTACTGTCTACCAAACATTTAGGAAATTGAAAAATGCATAATTCTACACTAATGCATGAAATATCTAGGTTCTTTATATGGACTTTATAGTTATAAAACAGTCTTATGAATTACTAAATAACATCTTCCAGTAATTTTCTTCCATCATTATGAATGGCTTCAAATGTTACTTTCCAAGATGGACTCAATGAAACCAACACAATGTTTGGTGCATTTGCCACATAATGCATCAACTGGACAAGACAAATCACATAAAACAGTGTCCAAAAACCGTTCTGTCAATTAAAGGCACTGATGGCTTAGATTGTTTAGGGTGGGTCCTCCCTCGGCCTTGATATACATGACTGGCACGACATTAGCATGGCGTTAGTATTGCATTTAACCTTGTTTCAAAGTCTAACTTTACTTTTGGATCCCTCTACAAAGTGCTGTATGGCTGTGTTCAGATCTAATTGTAACCAACAAAAGTACAGGTACAGAAGAAAGAACTTTTGAGACAGTAATTAAACTGCGCTTTTCTGAACGAACACAGTTCTGAACTACTGAACAGGTTATAACTGAACACATTAGTGTTGTAGCAAGATAGCGTCAGGGAACGAGAGACTCAGAAACAAGGGGCTGCAGTTTAATCGCTGTTGTACATATTTAATACACAGTAAAACAAATAAACAAACAAAACACAATCCCAACACTCCTCACCAACACCTTCTCCAGACAAAGGATTTATTCTTCCTTATATAATGTGGCCACTCCCCAATTAGCACTCAATTACCTAATTGTGGACTGGTCACACCTGTGATTGTTGGCAGGGACAGATTTAACCCCATCCCTGCCAACCGCACGTTCCCACACACTCTTTACAGCAGCAATGCTTCTGCCCTGCCACAAGTATATACTATATAATTGATGTCACTGCCGCCCAGAAATGCTGCAGCTTGCAAAGCACCAAGGGAGCATTGCTTTAGTTTTATACAACTCAACAGGTATACATGGACTAAAAGCCTACCCCAAAGGTCCTTTGCAGCTAACTTCCTCCTGTTTGCTGTGCTGTGTATCATCAACACAAAGAATAATCACTTATTATTTAAACATATGGAACCCTGCCCAAAAGAGCTCAAAAGGCTCAGAGAAATGTGTATTACCGTAAATCGCATTGGGGTAAATGCACGTGCCTATGCAAACCTTTATTAATTTTCTTAGATTTCTCATCTGATGTTAAGTCGCTTACTAAAAAAGGAAGCTGTTTTTTTTTTTTTTTTTAATCACGCTTCTTAAACTCTGAATCGCTGGTGATTTACTTGTACTATCCCATTTTAAGTATTACAGAACACTCTGCAAAGTTTACAAGTGTCATTTGTCCGTATCACGGTGGTATAATTTTCAAACATATTGCCGAATTTTGTAATCACATATCATGGGTCATAAATCCACTGGGCAAAACATTTCTCAACATTTACTCAGGATTGTTCACCAGAAGAGAGAAGAAAAATCTCTTCAAAGATCTCTTCAGATCAACTCCCTCCTGTAACAATGCTGATTTTCTGTTCCCACAATACACTACTTATTTTAATCACAGCATTGTTGCAGGAGGTAGCATGAACTTGATATACCGTAGTGGGATGTTTAGAAGAACTTTTTTTTTCTCCTGGTGAATGAGTAATAGTTACAAAAAGCAATCCCCTAGTTGATTACCTATGATGTAGGAATAAAAAAGGATCGAAACAATCAAGCATATGTTGAAAAGAAATTGCTGCTATACAGACAACACAGAAAACAACAAAGGTAAAGTAACATTTTGCTTCTAAACACCACGGGGGGGGGGGGGGGGGGGGGGGGGGGGGTAATACTATAAGTTAAATTGAAGCAACATTACTCTAGACAGTATGGAGTTATGAATCACTGTGGTGGTTTTTTATATAGATAAGGAGCTCTAAGAAAAAAATTGAACTAACAATCAAAATTCTATGTTGAAATGAAAACATGCCTGCTTAAACTAAACCTACTCCTAACCCAATCCCTAACACAAATTCTACATACTAAATATGAAACTGATGCAGGAATTATTTGATTATTTATGTGGTTTATATGTTATGTGGTTAGCTAAAAATAAAATAAGAAGTAGCCTGGACCACCCATGGAGAACTGGGAAGACACATAGAACATCTCAAGAGGCATCCCCATTCCATTCAGAATCTATTCCTGGATAAAGAATACAGAGATAGGAGGGCCTTTCCAACCTCACCTCAGCTCTGCAGTGTTTGTGTTTCAACCACCAAAATATATTTCCATTGTTTTTCAAATTGTTTTAGAAGGCCTGACCTATAACACTCAACATCAGAATTAAAAAAACCAAAAAAAAAACCAGAAAAGATAAATAACCGAAACATTTTATTTGGTTTGCTGTACATGAAAACTCTCAAATAAGACTAGGGAACCTTCTGTGCATTCCAGATAACTGAATTGCTGGTGGTAGCTGCCTGGGTCCAAATTACATTTTAAGAAATACAATTTCTACCTGTCCAAAATGTTAAGCGTTAAATAAACAAAAGTTTCTTGTTAATAGAAGTTTAGATACCCCTGTAGGAACTATGCATGACAAGATTTATGTCATGATGGAAGCCTATTGTGACATTGAACAAGGACACGATTAAGCTAAAGCTTTCCCCAGAGAGACTACTGCACATAAACGTTGCACATGTGGATTATCTACTTTTTACTGGCGTTGTGGATAAAAAGAAATGTGATTTGAAAGCCATATCCTTTAGCACTTTACACATTCTGCTTCATTAGTCATTTTCTGTAATCATACTCTATGTAAGTTAATACAATAATATATATATATATATATATATATATATATATATATATATATATATATATATATATATACACACACACATTCCAGTAATGCACTTCCCTTTTTTTAACTTGTGAAATTATTTAAATAAGGTAGCATGTATTTACATACAGTATACAGTACATGATAATTACTCTTTATTCCACATTAAACAAACATCTGTATCATATCAGCATTAATGTTTAAAACAGCAATAAACAGTACATGTACTGCTGTCTGTTGTGTCAGATCAGCAACTAGATGCGTTTTTATGTTTATCTCCTTTGCTAACTTTAAAGTGTTCATCCTACCAGTTGTAAACAGAAGCAATTCACATCCGCATACACAGTTTTCTGAATAATGTAACGTTTTACTAGTCTAAACATCTGTCCAACATGGCAATAAAAATTCAAAGTTAATAATTGTAGCTCGTCAAGAAAAGAAAAAAAAAACTTTAGGAGATGTCTTGCTCAACAGTTATGGATTGTATTTTCCCAGTGAACCCTGCTAATCTGCTTATTTCAATCTTTGCATGAGTAGTTTTCTTTTGGGGAGGTGGGTAGGCTTCTTTATTATTATTCTTATTCAATAATATATTGCACCACTGACTTATTCCTTCTCTTTTGAGTTTTTTCTCTTCTCTTTTTTCATGCTCCATTGCAGCTATCTTACCTTCAGCAGTTTGGTTAGATTTCAGTGAAGATGGAACCAGAGGGCACACATTAGAATTTTATATCACTTCAAGAAGGTAGAGAAGAAAGACATATGAAGCTACAATGACATTCATTGAAGGTTCCCCAGGGATGATAACACATGTTTTTGTCTTTCACCTGCTAGGCATGTTAAATCAGTACAATGATAAGGTAATTTCATGATAGATATTTCATAACAATCTTGACATTTTAATGTTTACCAGCTCAGCTATGAGGTCTTTTGATTAAAAAAAAAAAAAAAAAAAAGAATATGATGACTGCTTGAACAGCTAAAAAAAAAAGGGTGTTGAGTAAAAACATAATTAGATTTTGACAGGGATTCTATATAATAGACAACATTTTAAAATATTATTCATTAACATACCTATACCACATAACATCTTCAAATACACCCTTTCATCATGAACTGTGATATGATGCTACTTTACTTGTTTACTATGTTTAATATGAATAATAGTACAATATGAGTTTACAGGAACAATACAAAACGCTAGTCTAAGTAAGACACTGTTATTTATTCTGGCTGTGCTCCTCCTGAAAGACTTGGTATTTCACACAATACTGGGGGTTATTGTTATGTCCCAATTTGTTTTAAAATGAATGTTTTTCATCTTTCCATTTAAACTGTATTAATGCTTAATTATATTTTGTGTTTCTACTCTCTAATTAAGTAACAGTGTTATCAGTGTCACGATAGTGTTTTCTTTACACACACATTTACAATCCAATTTGTGATGCCATAATGAGACCAGTGTATTTGCATACTAGCAGGGCCCATAGCAAACCACAGCATACTACTGCCATGGATATACCATGTATATTGATTCAGACCATTGTGACATTAAAGATCATTTGGCAAAATAATTTCTTTAAAAAATATGATGTCACAATTTAATCTGCTACCTACCCAGTTATGCACATTGCCTGTCCACAATTGTTATTACTGGCCTGCATTGTATAGAAAGGAAGAAATCAGGGGAAAGGAAATAAATACTTGAATAGGCCTATTAGGTGGGACTGAAGGCTTTTCAAGTAAAATGTACTTTGTGTGCCACTGCTTGATAAGCACTTCATACCTGCAATAATATTGAAGCCGATGCAAACCCTTTACTGTACTAGATGTCAAGTATGTATCAGACACAGTACGTTATTATATCAAAACCTTTCCTATCAGATTAGGCTTTATTGTATTTAGTTTAATAGGATTCATTAAACATCTGCAGCTTTAGCAGGCAGACATCCAGCTAACCACAAAGGAAATCAAAGTAATAGCGCTCCATTACATTTCACATTTTCTAAAATTACTCTGTCTAATAATTGCAGCCTAAAGTGTTCCATGTTGATTTTATTTGCTTGCAGATTTTATAATCTTTGATCTAATTGCCAACTGTTGAATGCACAATACAAATACAAAATCTGGTTTTGATTCTAGAATTCAGCAAGCACACATCTAGCCAAAGGAAAAAAAAACAAAAAACGAATTATGTCAACGCAAAGGGATTTCTGTATGTGTGCTACTGCATCTGTGTGAGCTGCTACTTTATATATATATATATATATATATATATATATATATATATATATATATATATATATATATGTGTGTGTGTGTGTGTGTGTGTGTGTGTGTGTGTGTGTGTATGTGTGTGTGTATATATATATATATATATATATATATATATATATATATAGTATTATCAGCAGCAGCAGCAAAATTAAACATAATACTGTCTTGTAGTAGTACATGGGAAACTTGTCACTTCCTATTAAGATATACAGATTGCTAAAATGGAAACACCCACATGTTATTGCTATGAGTTTTTGTGGGAATGTGAACAGGTGAGAAGGAATCTGAGCTATAAATATACGTCACGACCAGGAAGGATGTGAGGTAGAGTAAGGTTGGTGGTAAGCCTTCACAGCCGTAGCTGTAAAGACAGACAGACAGGCGAGGCACGGCACTGCTGGGCATTTTCACGGTGCGGTACCGCTAGTCTGCACCTGGACACACAGGAGCGGTATGCATTACAAGGTACAGTAGTTATTTGTACCACACTGTAGGCTATGTACTCAAATATAATTTACATTTATAGCAAAAGGTTTTGCATCACATAGTAGAATATCAGGATGCAGACATAATTAAAAAAACAAAAAAAACCCAAAACCTATATGAACATAATTTCGATATTTTATTTAACATCATGCAATCTAAGAAACATTAAGTTACGGATGTAACCCTGGTTCCCTGAAAGAGAAGTCAACCAACAACAATACTTTTGGGATATGCCTATTTACTTAGCATTTATGTCAGAGCTGCCGATAGGCCCCTCCGGGGAGTGATGTCTTCGGTCCTGCCTACAGAGGGAATAAGTAGTCACTCCACAGAGATCACGTTCTCTTTTGTATCGAACCCGCGAATGTGACCTTGCAAGGTTTGTTGGTCATTTTCTCTTTCAATTCGAAGATGACCAACAACAATACCTTAAGTATATCAAAGCCGCCGCGAGGGAGCGTGAGCGGAGACAGCAGACGAGGGATGTCTCACTACTGCCAAACTAATGTTTGTGGTGTGAGTGTGCAACCTCAAGGACCCTTCTGCCTAATGAAGGCATACAGGGATCTATCACATTGAGTCTGCAGAACCTGCTGAATGTATGAATGCCTAGCTAGCCGCAGTACAAATATCAGTCAGTGAAGGACCCATGACGTAGCCACTCCTCTGGTACAGTATGCGGGCACACTCCCAGGTGGAGGTAGACTGGAGTTGGTATATGCAGTCGAGACTGTGTCCACAATCCAGTGTGAGTCACTGCTTTTAGAGGGCTTGACCCAGGGTCCTTTTACCATGACAGACGAAGAGCTGGTCAGACTGACGCAGCGCTCTTGTCCTAACCACATAACCTCTCAATGCCCGAACCATGCAGAGGGAATTTAATCTCTGATCCTCCTCCAAAGGAAAAGGAGAGGGATGGAAAGCCTTTAATTCCACTGATTGGTTTAAGTGGAAAGCCGTAACCACCTTAGGGAGGAAAGCAGGATTAATGCATAACGATACTTGTTTCCATCATCCATTCCATGTGCACTGACAGAGCCTGTAGCTTACTGACCCGCTTACTGGAGGTGATGGCTAACAAAAAGGCTGTCTTCATAGAGAGATATTTCAGCTCTATAGAATGCACAGACTCCAACGGGGCCTCAGTGAGAGCCTAAAATGCCACGTCTAGACTCCACTCAGGGAGGCTGTCCTTTCTAGGAGGACATAACCGCAGAGCACATTTTAAAAAACGTGTCACCAGGAAATGAGCACCTGGGGACACAGAATCAATGGGGACATGGCATCCTGTCTCGCCAGATGCACTGTCGATCACCGTGCGGGCCACTGCTCCTTCCTGTGACTGGAAGCAGATCAACCAGTCGTCCAGGTAGTTCAACACCCTGATCCTTTGCTAGGATGGCATCCACGCATTTTGAGAACATCCAGGGGACTAAGGAGAGGCCGAATGGCAGTACGGAAAACTCGAAGACGCCTCCCTGAAAGGCAAAGCGGTGATATTTCCTGAGTATGGGACGAATAGGGACATGAAAATACTGGTCCTTAAAGTCCCTCAAAAGGGAGGAGGACTGCACGCAACTGCAGTGTGTAAGTCTGAGGTGCAACTGTGCCAGTATTGTAGCTGATGTTGTGGGAAGAGGTGGGTCTGAGGCCGCACACCTTCAGGGGCCATTTTGGAGGCTGTCTAGGGCGTCGTTGGAACTGCCCCCTGGAGCTCTGTTGCGCTGGGGCTCCATGTCCGCCATTTCCCTTCCTTGCGGGTGGCTCTGGTAATTAGATGCCGCGGAAGCCTGAAGGCGATGCCTCAGGTCGCCATGCGCTGCAGTGGGAATAAAAACTGTTCAGGTCACAATTTGTGTCATGGGCAGATGACAGCATCTCATCCTCTCCCACACCCAAACACGGGTAAGGAGCATCAGGGTCACTTGTCAGGACGCCTCGCATTCTCGGTGGGAGCGTTGCAGAATCTCCTCCACTGCTGGCCCACATATATGGCCAGGGGAGATAGGCACATCCAGCAAGGCAGACTTGTTCGTATCCAGGATCCTTGCCTGGAACAGCCAAAGCTGTCTGCACGCCACTATAAGACCTGCTAGGCTTCAGCCCAGAGCTTGCCCTTGGAAGCCTGACACCTGCAGCAGCATGCCTGAAACCAAGCGCAGCTCCGATGTTACTGTTTCAGGGAGGGGTGCCGATTGTAGAATGCCATCCAGGGTGCCTAAGCACCAAAGCACTGAGGCCCTGAAGTACTGAAGGCACTGAGGGCACTGAGGGCACCGAAGCACAGATCATCCAAGCACTGAAGGTAACGAGGCATCAAGGCTCTGGGACACCAAGGGTGCCGAAGCACAGAGGCACCGAGGGTACCGATGCGGGGAGCGTTTGAGCACCAAGGACACCGAAGCACCAAGGCATGAGGCTCTGGGGCACTGAGGGCGTCGAAGCACCGATGCAGGAAGAATATAAGCACCGAGGCACAGAGAGCTCCAAGGCACAGAGCATTTAAGCATCGAGAGCACCAAAGCACCGAGGCTCTGGGGTAGTGAGGCACTGAGGGCACCGAGCACCATGGGCACAAGAACCAAGGGTATTGAGCTGGGTGTGTAGTCAGGACTGCAAGTAGTCACACAACTGGGGCAGCGCGTAGATTACAGCAGAGTGGAGCATAGCCTTCAGACAGTAAGAAGTAGGGTTAGAAGCAGACTACAGTCGCCAGGCGATGTAGGCTGTTGAAAAGAAAGATTTTTTTTTTTTTTAAATGGTGTGCATTTGCACAGCGTTTATAGCTCAGTCTTCAGATGCCGAGTTTCTGATTCTGGGGAAGTGGCAAGACAACTTCAAGCTATAAATTGCAGGGGAACTCGTACGGAGAGCTCTTTCACACAGACTAAATCACAGCAACTGGAGAGGTTAGTATACCTACCTTACCTACCTGATTGTGAGAAGCAAAAGAGGAAGTGATTTCCGCGGAGTGACTAGTTATTCCTTCAGTAGGCGGGACCGAGGATGTCACTCCCCAGAGGGGCCTATCGGCAGCTCTGACATAAAATGCTCAGTAAATACCTGACCTGTGGCAGGCATAACCCCAAAGTATTGTTGTTGGTTGTCTTCGAATTGAAAACGAATTACAAAATGGTATCTCAAAAGTCTACCGGAAACTAGACTAGTAGTACAGTATTTCATGTTAGATTTCGAATTGTAACATTTTAAAATTTTTGGAAAACTACAAAGCGATATGTAATTTCAATATGTCAACGTAACATTATTAATTCTATAGGGCGTGATGCAAAACTCTTAGTCATGCCTGTAATGCCCCTCATATAATCTACTAAATAAAAGCAGTGGTTTGTTTTTCAACATTGTTTTTCTGTCATCTATATGAGCTTAGCAAAGAAACATACAATATGTTGCTGACAGCAAGTAGCCTACCACTAAAGTGTTACAAAATAAATCCCTTTACAGCCAGTCATTTAGTAAAAATAGTAGTGAACTACAAAAATAATTAAAAAAGGCAGGAAGGATCTTATCAGGGTCGATGTATAAAATCCTGACTTGCCTGTCCTTTTATGAAATATGGGATGGATCAAACACTTTATGGTGGACGCCTCCGGAGACGAGCATGTGTTAACAGCACTTGGCTGTGATTGGTTAATCCGCCAACGCCTGTCTGTCCCGGACTTAAGACTGTTGAATAACTCTATTGTGATCAGCTGTGGTGTGTGCGGCGAATGGATAGAGCGTGGCGACATACTGATCACAGGGAAGAGTTTACGGCAATGTGATTACAGCCCCTTACGCTGAAATGTAAACAAGCCGGAGCGTTGCTTGAGTTTTTAGTTTTTCTGTGTTGGCAGATCTTTACAAAACTGGGAGCTGAAGCAACCAAGCCAGCATGACCCCCGGAGCATCTACACTGCCACAGCACAGTCACCTGGACTTTCCCCGGAGCATCTACACTGCCACAGCACAGTCACCTGGACTTTCCATGGAGCACCTGCACTTTCACCTACACCTCTACTCACATCCTGACAGAGATATTTAGCTTTTTTTCTGTTAATTCAAGTTTGTGTCTCATAATTAGATTATACAAGTGAAAAAAATTGTATTTTAATAAAAACCTCTGATGTATTATTCTGAGCCTACTATTTTTGTCATGTTTTTATTTTTATTTTTTGGTTTGATATACAGTGTATATATAGCAAATGGAAACACCCTGTCAACCAAAGCTTTTCCTCTGCTTGATGTAGTGTGTTTTGTGGCACAAATCTTATCATTATACTCTATCACAGCATGATGGCATTGTTGCACACCAGTGATTGAAAGTAACAAGCACATATTATTCCTTCCAATTTAGCAAGAGGACAAAGCACTAGATTCCTACAGTATACTATATAGAATAAGATCTAGATATGGGACAGGACTCACAATTAGACCTGAAAAGCCATATGCCCATTACTAAAAACACACATTTAATTACACTTAATTGTGTACTTTTGCAGATGCGCAAAACATACGTAATTTTAAATATAGCTTTGCAAGTGCTGTTGATATATGTATATATATATATATATATATATATATATATATATATATATATATATATATATATATATATATATATATATATATATATATATATATTATACAGTATATATACTGAATGACACCTGTTGCAGCTGGGTCAAAAGTTAATACATTCTTTTAGCCAAATAATGTCAACAGCGTTGACATTTCTAACAATTACAAACAGGGCTACCTACCAAACGAACATGCACTTTTAACTACAGTGGCACTGCATGTGTCTGCCATAAATAATGATGTAAAGGGCACTCAAGGGGAAGTCCAAAAGATCATTTCTATTGAAATAATATTACCTTGGGTTAACTGATCTGTGGTTTGATAACATGATAAGAAGGGTGGCATGTGCACCAATGCTGTCAAAAATGCTCAGATCCAAACGATTCAATTATTATATATATATTTTTTTAATTAATAAATAAACATGAAATAACTTTCATAAAAAAGGCAAGGGACATGATACTTCGCACTTGTCAATCACGCTGTTTCATTCCTAGTTCCAGAATATAATTAAATTTAAATTGTTGTCATACTAATATTAGTCACACATTGGTCAACAGCAGTTTTGTGGTGTTAATATCTGTGCCAAAAGAAAGTGGACCTTGTTTTTTCATTCAACAAGTACGTATCAAAGCATCATTTCATTTTCTGCATTAAAGTCAAAATCAGTTTAAGCCTCCTGCCTTAAATACATTTCGGGCGGATCCTTTCTGGGGTCTGCAGACACATCGCCTGGCATGCACACAGCCTAGTGGTTAGCAAAGAGGCCTCTGGAATGGAATGCAAGGGTTCAATCACCTGCTGCGCTCAAGTCAGCCTAGAAGTACAGATAAAATCAGTTCCCTGGAGCAGACTGGCTGCCCGTGCAGCCAGAAAAAAAACACTTTTGAAACAAGAGCTAGTGGCCTGGCATCATAGATCCAATTTGGGAGGAAATATGCTCTGCCAGCAAAATAAGTCCACAGAACTAGGTGTGCAACAATACTGAGCTTCTTCAGACTGACATGCAGCACACACATAGACTGATGGGAGGCACTCAGGCGTTTCACAATCTAAATGTAATTAATTCTCATGAAAAGACATCAATACATGTGAGTATAATTGTCAAAAACAAAAGTCAGAATCTCCTTTAACCTCCTGCACATGTTAGTTGCCAGAAAGCTGCAATGGATTTTTAACATTTGAAATAATTATGGTGTATGTTTCCAATTGGAGCTGCAATTTATTTTAATTTTTTTAATTTGTTTTTGTTTTTGTTTTGTTTTTGTTGTTTTTATGTAACTGATTACTGGCAATTGAAACAGAAACCAATTCTAACATTTTTATTATTATTATTTATTCTAGGCACCCTAAAGTGATGCAAAAGGAACAAGTTTTTCTTATTAAAATACATGACGCTAAGAAGAAAATTATTTCAGTAAATCTTGCCTAAAATGTATTGCTATCATTTGCTTTATGAAACACGCACACGTTATGATAAAGGTGAATTTTATTTTTTTATGGCAATTTATTTGAAGCTGTTAGTGCAGAAAATGAATGGAGCGATGCTTGCACATACTTGCACATACTTCCAGAGGTTACATGAATGAAGTCATCATTGAAAACACATCAGTCATAGGAAAGCAACGATTGGTACTTAAAGGCGAGCCAATGTGTGAAGCTTTTGGGAGTTTTTTTAGTTATTTAAATGAAAATAAATGGAAAACATTTATAATGTTTCCTTTTTTCCAGAGAATAGATCTTTAAAAATTGTCTATACAAAGCTTTCTGAATTGAAAAAGCTCCCAGAACAACTCCTTAAACGTGAAGTGCAAAAGACATTAGGCAATTTTTTTATTTTTTTGTTAACAACTATGAAAAAATACCATAAAAGAACAAAAACATGTTTAACGTAATGTGCGCATCTTTCATACAAGAATATGTGCCATCTAAAAAGTGATGGGAATATGGTTAAGATTAACTGGAATTATATTTTTTTTACTGTAGCACAATGTCCTTTAAAGCATTTTCATAGGATAGCCCTAATTTTTATTTTTGTAGTTTTCCAATTTCAGTCAAGTTTGGAAATTTTCCAGTTCTGAACACTTTTTCCACACTATATCTACCAAAAGAAGATAAAAACAGCAATATATAAAGCTGCATTGAATACGGCCTCTTTATGTAGAAACTCTGCACATTTGTACACTGAGCTGCTTGATCTCGTCTTGTCACTGTTGTCTCTTTGGATTTTTCAGGAGCACATTTGTAAAGAATGTATAGACGCCTCTCAAAACAATGTAGACCAATGTGGGATAATCATTAGCTCCAGATAATCGTATGTGGTTGTGTGTAGACAGTCATAAAGCTTTAAATTTAAGAGACTGACAGTTTTAGTTACCCTGCCTTTGAAATGAATTACACTGTGTTGCACTGACAGTTTGCCATCTCCTGTTAGATAGCTGTGCCTGACAGAAGACAACCTCTGTACGCTCCGCCATTAATTAAAGGAAAATAAATACAGGTGCGTGTGAATTACTGCTCTGTTCTAATGCAGCATGTCTTTCACTACAGCGATCAAACCTCATATCGAGCCTGGACTGCACTAATGGAAAACTGTTAACTATTCAGGGTCAATAAAAGAAGAGCAGCTAGCTCATTTCAGCTCCAATTTCTTTTTCACATACAGTACATTATAAAACTGTCGAGACAAACAAAAGACATAGCTGATGGGTGATAAGGAAGAATAATAGTACAGTGGCATTGTGTGCTTAAAGAGAAGAATATGAGTGAGATTATTCTAATGGTTGATATTAAAAAAAGGAAGGGACCTGTCTAGAACATCCATAGCTGTAGGTGAGAGAGAGAGAGAGAGAGAGAGAGAGAGAGAGAGAGAGATCTTATCCCAGTGTTTGCAACCATTTTACATACCCCCTTACCAAACACGATGGTCTGGTATCTTTGCGCACTTCTATGAATCATAATTCAAACTGCATTTTAAACTAGAGCTCTGAATAAAAACATTACATCTAGGATTTTACACAAACTAAATAACCCAAACTGTGTTTTAATTGTAACATAATAAAGAAGCAGAATGGGGTCTGATAATATTACAATTCTGAAAGCATCCAGAAGCATTAAAACTTTATGGTCCCAGCTAAAATAATTCAGATTTAAAAAAAATGACACTATGAGCATATGTTTATTGCAATAGTAACAAACTGTTATAGCTGTCGAGAGAGACTAACACAGGGTTATGCACACCTTAATGGCATACAATGGAGAATGTTAGGATCCTCAGAATATAATAATCCCTATTACCTATAATATTGTAAGCCAAATTTAAACACAGTGCTATAAGAACAGTACATACAGTGTAAGTAGTGTATGTCACTATCACAAAGTGTGAAAGTGTTACAGAACACCCTGTCATGTTTGAATGAAATGCATTACTTTGCCTTAGCTGTGTGCTGTGTTATTCCAATATTTTTATTCACACATCATAAATCAAGTTCACGCATCCCTCCTGCAACAATGCTGGTGTTGGTGATTGTATGAATAGCTAATTGTGGGAACAGAAGACAACAAGCAGGCTTGCAGGCGACAGCAAGATCAAGATACACACATATGCTTAGAAGAGAAACTCTCTTTCTCCCATCGAATGCTCTCGAGTAAAAATGTTAATAATGCACTCCCAATGTGATCCACGATGCATGCACACTGCAGGGTTTTTTACTTGAGGAAAAATTACACACATCGTAAATCATAATTGTAGGCATCTATATATATATATATATATATATATTATATCTATATATATATATTATATATATATAAGCAACCCGGGCTATTGCCGAGATCTATCTGGTGAAAAGAAAAGACCTGACCATTGACTTGGAGAGAAACCCCTCTTGCTCATGCAAATAAAATGATAAATATTTAAATTGGGCACATGAGTATAAATGGCAAACAGGTGTTTTAACACCAAATTCAATTAAAATTAACAGCCAACCGGTGTAAAATCACTACATTTTAAATGTCAATATTGGTTCCCCTGTATAACCCAGTTTGGTGCGCTGCCCCAGTTTCAAGTAACCACACATGCCAATGGATTCTAAAGACTATATTTTCCACCACCTTTATTTTTATATTGATCATGAGCAAGCAGCGATGACCAATTGGAAAGATGGGAAATGTCAACATCCACATGCCTCAATAGTTGACAATAATAAGCAATAACCAATGATTCATTATGAAACATTGTGCACTTAGTAATTCTGAACAGAATATTTATGTAACTGTATTCTGAATATTTCTGTCATATTTTGTATACTGCTAATACTCAAGGGTGATTTATGAGCCTCCTTATTGACTACACTCTACAATAAAAACACAATGACTACAGCAGGCTTACACATTTTAGGATGACGTTAATAAAAGCCACTGCTTTTTAGATCATTCAAATATTATTTTACAAATACCGGAATTAAATAACAATTATAGTGGCCTTATAGTTAGTGATATTAAACAATATGTTACTACAGTGCCAAAATCCATATACTGTAAGCCACTGCATGTTTGATTTAATCCATGTATAGTCCACCCTCTCCTTTACAGTAACCAGACATGCACTGATATTACATGGGTGTATATTGCCCTAAAACACACACACACACATAGTGCAGAGTGTCTTTATTTGATCTAGCGGGTCTGCACCCTCGACCACAGGCGTCTCAGTCAATACAAGCAGTCAAGGTGCTGTCAACAGGTGTACTCCAGACTGGTGACCTTTCCTTCTTCTTTTCAGAGTGCTTGTTTATTCAACCCAGGCACAGTCTTGAGGGTTTAAACACACAGTGAAGGAAGATTTGCAGCAAAGCATATGACCTTCCTCCCACTTCAACGTCCATCCTCTAATTAGACAATGCATCTGATAGTCATTAACAGGAATGAGATAATGAATCACAGTCTCGCTTCTTTGTTAATTTGCTGTAACCGAGCAGCTAATGGATGTCAGAGCTGAATGATTGCACTGATTATAGTGATTTATAATTGCAACGAAACAATTTAAAAGCATTCTGATTGTTCATATTGCACGAATAACGCTATTTGTTTTGCCATTTTGTTTATATATGCACACACTATGTTCAAGTACAATATGTATTATTATTCTTCCAAGAAAAGTCAAGCTGCGTGCATCAGTAGCGCTGGAAAACTTAACTGGGATGTCTTTCTCATACTTCCCTTTTATTATGCAAATCAAAGAAACTTATACCATCTTATTTATTTTACCCAGTGGAAGGATAACAGCCTCAGGGAGGAGACTGGACCAGTTCAAACCAAGCCGGGAAATAAAGAGGAAATAAGAGAAACTTCAAGCCATTTACCTTGGGGCTCCCTGTTCCATGCTCGTCCTCCTGAGACACATCACTAGCCAGGATCTCTTCTTTGATGATCTCTAAGGCTCGTAAAATCCAGCTGTGCTGACGCTTGATTTGCCTCTGTAGTTCCTGCCACTGACTTAAAATCATCTGCAGCATGTCTTCAAGCCCTTCAGAGATAGCACAGCAAGAAATGGGTTTATTTCTAATGTACTTATTGAAACGTTTCACTATCCACATAGGATATCCATCTTAATCTTGGACACATACTGTATTATATGTTTTTATGCTCATGTGCGCTATGGTTCTGGTTAAAATAGTGTATTCGGTCACTGTGTGCACAATTATACTAATTAAATATGTTAGGTTTTCCTATCTATGTATCTATTTTATAATACATGCATGTATGTTTTTTTTTTTGTTTGTTTGTTTTTCAAAGTTAAGGCAGGGCAACTTCTCGAACTCCACAGAGTTCTCACAAACTGTTTTAAGATTTCTAAAAATGTAAGTAAAAATGTGTGACTGAAGGGGGTATAAAAATTGCACAAATAAGTGCAATTCAAGTGCTGTGAATGAGCACCAGGAGGGAACTGAAATTATGCACACTCACACAATACCACGTGTTGCACAGTAAATATAAATAAAACGCATACCAGTGCACTGACAGACTGAATTCAGGGTTTTCAATTGTATACTGTTCTTAAAGGGCTTTATACCACTGATAGTTGCTTAGCAGCTTGTTTGTTGAACTCCTGGAAGTTAGGGAATATTGTTTCTAATAATTCACTAATATTTTGGGGAATGATGTCTGGTTCTCTGGCCATCAGAACCAGTTTGACAGTCAGGAGCGAATGCAACTGAAGTGACAAATATTTTTATTACAGTAAATGAAGAAGCTTCAGAACATGGGCACTGACTAACCAGCATAAAGGTGGGCAATTTTAAAAATTAGGGAACAGGATAGGTGGCGGAATAATAAAAAAAACATGTATCCTGCTATTCCCTAATACCTCTTTTTGTCTGAGCCTCTCCCTGTCTCTGCCTTTGTGATATACAGCATTCTGCTCAGACTTGTTGCCTGCTGTCCCAGTGTGTGTACCGTTAATCAGGGCCAAGATTAGAGACAAAATTCATTGCTGAATTACACTTCAGGCCTCCATTCCAAGCAGAATGCAGTTGCTGAAACATTTATAAATCGTGAAGGTCAGTATGTTAATATAAACATTAATATTAAATAAGATAATTTACAGCAGTAGCTTGTCGCTCGTACAGCCCTGTCACATCCTAGGAAGAGTTTACCTGATTTGTGAGACACAATGAGCTCCAGGAGCTGGCGGCCCTCCTCCACCACGGCTTCCTTCAGAGAACAGTGGCTGTCCACATTCAGTTTGAAGCTCTGTGAGGGAAATGAAAAGAGACACAGGTCGTCACGTTGAATCAATTCGGAAGCTGCATTCAAAAAGCCTAAAAACAAGATAGAGTAAAAGTACAAACTGAGTGGCTTCAGTTCAATGTCTGCAGGGTACTGTGTTTAGACACAGTACCGCCACATGCAACATTTAATTACTAAGGATATCCCATCTCGCTCTGTAGGAATTTGGGGTACTGAAAGCTAAGTTAAATGTGCCATATTGACCAACACCTTCTAGTATTAGTCTTGCATTAAAATGCAACAGGTAAAAATGTTACGGACAACAAACTTATATTAGTTGAGTATTTCATGTCCAGGCAATACTCTTTTATGTTTTTAAATGGATTTTAAAATTAGATAGGACTCGTCCCATAATTGACATCTTTGATACAGTTGAACTATTTTTGAAAGGGTTAGCCATTTTTTAAAAGTCTTGTTTCATATTTAAAGATTATTTTCAAATACTTTGCTTAAAAGTTTTGTAAATATTGCCCAATAAGACCTGAAGAGATTGTCAAAACATGAATGTTTTTTTTTTTTAGATATACATCCCTAGTGTGCTTGAGATTCTAATTTGCCTCCCCAGAGCCCCTGCAGTTTCCATCGCCACTCACACTTATCGAGTACAGAGGCTGTGATTAAGTATTGAATACTGGAATCCTCCAGAACCCCTTTGTGAATAGTTCATCTGCATTTCCTGCACAGATTTAATTACACAAGCTTGGCAGCTGCAGTCGGACTGGCTAAAGTGCCCTTTACTGTCGTTTCCAAGGGAATGACAACTTTGTCTCTATTTTTTTTCATTTCCTTTTTTAACATACAGTGGCACACAAACAGAGTCCGCTCTCATCTCCTCTTGTTCAGTTTCTATCAACAGGGAAATGATAAAACAGGCTTGGATGTACACTAAAGCATCCATAAAAGCCAAAGAAAATGCAAAACTGGAACTCTAAATCCGTCTTTGGCAGTCCCCTCTCATGAATGCTCTTTCAATTTTCTTTCTCAGCAAACTGCAGCATGGCAGTCACTAAGAGAAGAAGCTGTACCACTGGATATTTTCTTTCCTTCTCTTTTAGCTTCAGTAATTTGATTCGCAAGCTTAAATCTGCCATTATGTGCAATCAATAGCCATTTGATTTTTAGTACACTTCAATCCCTTACAAAATAGGTCTATCTGATACCTGCAACCTTTCGTAACCCACATCCCATAGGTCTGACAAGGTTTCTGTTCTTCCAACCTGCAGATCCCCATCTCTCTTGTGTCAGTTGGTGATGCGCACCTCTCATTCCTAGTGTATTGATTTTTGTGCTGCAAGAGTGGCTCCAAAATCCATGCATTATTCTGATGTTATTTCACAACATATTTTTTAAAAAGACATACACGTATATTCCTTCAAACTTTAGGACTAAGAAGACACATATAAATATATAGTGTTGTCGCCTCAAAGCACAGTGGTGAGATGATATTTGAGCTCCTCTTGTTTATTTATTACCCACTACTCTAAGGAGATGGGCTCCATCAATGGGGCAGATTGGAATACAAGTTTATTCATTATAAATTACATGGAGTTTTTCTTATGGCATTAAGTGGGCACTATTAGTTGTAAAACTATGGTGTTTTTTTTATTCCTCAGTTACAAGGTAGAAACCAGTTAGAGAGCTTTCATTGCAGGAACAGAGCAATTATCTTTTCAGGGATACTGTTTCAAGATATTTAGTTAACAAGGGGAGTGAGTGAGAGAGCATGGGCAAAAAATGATCCATCCCGATCATTCTGCATTTAAAAATACTTATTAGGAAATCAATTTGTGAAGCTATACTGTGTAATTGTGTAGTAATAAAGCTTACCTTGCACTACCTAAAGTCTAACTGTAGTTTTCAATAGCTGTATTTCCTGCAGTCACTTATATCAGACACTTGAGGGCACTCTGTCATAGAGTGTTGATTGAGGAAACCCAACACACCCATACTCTGCTTGTTTACCCTTTAACATACAAGTATAGTGCATCTTTGAACAGTGTTGCCATACCAAGTGTGTTTCCAGGTACAACTTGAGGCTGTCTGTCTCTGCCATGGGAGGGGTCCAGTTCTCTGTTGCTTCCAGAGCTTTGTGCAACCAGCAAATAAATTCATCCAGCTTGCTGACAAACCCCTATGAGGAAAACACAGCTTGTTAGAAATTAACTGTTTTTCAATCAGTGAACAATGTACCACGTGAAATCAAGAAAATAATTAACACCCTTACAGAATAATTACACTACAGAAATGTATGTTTTGTACTGTCTGGACAAAATGATTATTTGCAGTATCATACAGTATTATTTTTTTTTGTATTTTATTTTTTTTTAATCTAAACATATTGTGCCATCTGCTGGACAAAATGTGTAGTTCTGCATTGCAGCTTTTTTTGTATAATTTTTTATTTATTTATTTATTTATTTTTTAACATCGCTTTCAGTCTTTCTTCATTCCACAAACCATCCATTCTGTTTAGGCTTTGACTTACCGTAGTGCATATACCCAGTGAGGCAAACATTATCTATCGAGTACACACAGCTGTAGAGGTCATTTTGCATCTATAAACCCTGATACATAGACAATGTGTGTTGCAAATCAGCGGAATTCAGAACACACAAAAAAAAATCTTTGGGGAATTCTGTTTGACTCTTGAAGCTTTAAAGTGCAGTGCATACAACATGGAAAACAAATTGAATGAATCTGTTTGAATGTATTTGGTATCAGATACAAGAAGAAGCTGGATTTGGAGTTATTCTTTCCCTTTTTTTTTTTGATCATGCCCGATACTTGGTCTCATAAACCCCATATTGAGGTCTATTGTAAGAAATGTCCATGTCCAACCCTACCTAGATCCCAGCTGAGGTCAGAAGTTGAGGTGGTATTGACTGCAGACCAGTGGTTTAAAACAGCATACAACATAATAGCTCTAATTTACAATCCAGTCACTGTAACATGTTTAAATTGAGGACTGCAGAATTTAAATACAGTACACGTTTACCTTTCAAAACACCTGTGAGCTGATCCAAGAGAAGCAACCACACTCAACAAAATAAAGACCAAACCAAGCGAAGAAAAACAGAGATGAAAGCTCTGGTGGTCTTTTTGTGATGTTAAGAATAAGAAATGTAACTCAGATCGTGGAGCAAAAAAATACTCCCTATCATCTATAGTGCATTCCCCTAATATTGAATGTCCTACATGTTTAGTACCATGCTATGTGTGTTCTGTTTAATTCTCTATTATCATTTGCCATGTATACTATTTATTACAGCAAAGTGTTCTTCTGAAGAGACTCCTCAAGGCCTATTGTGTGGAAGTTCAATGGCAAAGCACGCTGATACTGCACAGGCTTCAGTGCACATTGCTTTATTTATGGACTTCAGCGCACAGCACAGTACTGCAAAATGTTGGTATCCCCATAAAAACATGTATTCCCCAATATTATTAGGTATGCTTGCAAGATGGCTACCAGGCATATTTACAGTAGCTTTCACCTTCTATACTGTGTAGAGGTCATAGAACCATTTACAGATTGCACAGCCGACCACTAGATGGGGCACTTGCACAATACACAGTCTCACTAGTTCTAATACAAATACAAATCCTTAACAACTGAACAAAAAAGGCAAATTGTTACAGGCTAAAAGGACCTTCAACATTGTGTCTCATTGTATTGTCGAACTAACAACTAAACTGATATAATTCAGTATCATATGAAGGTGGTGCTGTACTAGGGAATGAGAATTATACTGTAGATATCATGATATTGGTAATTATTGCTGTCACTGTGCTTAAAATATATGGAACACATGGAATGGAAGTATATGAAGCATTAATCCCATTCATCAAAGTGTAATGCTGGAACATATATTAAGATATCGTTGTTTTTTTGTTTGTTTGTTTTTTCTTGTGACTAGTTCACGGTGGCATAGAGGAACACTCACAGAAAACAATACTTAGTATTTATTTAGTTTTAATTTACTAATTAATCTACTTGACTATAGAGAAGATGACTAAAGCAATTTATTTCAACACATACATTTACAAATACTGTTAGTATTACTTTAAAAATGCAGTCAAAATGAGCACTGCAAATTGTCTCAATATTAGCCCCGGTATCCTTAAAGCGTCCGAGTTTGGTGTCACACATGACTAGTTCCGTGAAGTCTCTAAGGCGGGGCTCTTCACTTCAAGATGCCTGTTGCCCGAGAATGAAGTCATTGTAATGCTACTGTATTTGTATGCTAATATAATCAGTCACTGGAATGTGTTCCATTTCATTTGGGTTGCCTGCGTCTTTTAACTACCGTAGTTCTGAACAACGTTAATTTGTTCTCAGAATTAGAAAACAGAACAATCCCAGAATGAAATGAGATAATGATGAGGCAGAGCGAGCAGGCTGAGGCATGAACACATTCATCACGTAGAGCGCTCCTGTAAGAGACCAGGCTTAATCATTAGAACTTCATTCCAATTTGCACAGGATTCTATGTTTATCCTTTTTATGTAACTGGAAAATGAAAATGAATGTTGAAAACAAATACACATCTTAAACATGCAACTTATTTGGTTCATATTTCTTGAGAACAACTTTTAGTACCAATGCAAATACTGCTGTATCAGTTTCTTGTAAGATTTATTTTCTACAGCATGAAATGCATCATTTACAGAGGCAGGCAGAGAAGTCCAAGTGTCAACTTTAAAATACTGACTCCACCTAGTGGTTAAAGATTAAATATCCTTCCTTAAAATTAAACTGAATACTTGTATCTTGTATCTGTTTTGTATTTTATTTGTTATATTACCATATTTGTTCGTTAAGTTATGTTTTATTAAAAGGAAAATGTTTAATAAAAATATATTTTTTAACTGCAAACTTTGTATATAACTCAATTTTACAAACATGTATTATGGTATCTTAACTAACTTTTTATCAGCACACCTACATGAATAACTTGATTTCCCATATGCTAATTCACACCAGGACAGCTCACTTATTGTTAACATAGGAAATGTCAGACCTTTTATTTTAGGCAGATTCTGACCTTCCAAGGCCTAAATAACATGTCACAATTTCCTTATAAGAAAGGATATTTCATCAATCAACAATCTGCAGAAGAACAAAGCCATCTATCCTGGTCAATTGTCATACAGTAAAATATTAAATCAACATCTGTGACATATTTCAAATGACCACAAGGTGGTGCTGAAGTGCATATTTGTTGGCAAGCCACAACAGCAGGACCAGCTGTGAAATGTAACACCCACACACACCCACACACACACACACGCGCACACACACACACACACACACACACACACACACACACACACACACACACACACACACACACACACACACACACACACACACACACTTTGTATAAATTGGCTGTCCCATTGAATCCCTTTTAAATATTTTTTAACATATAAAAGCTGCATGGTCCTGCTGCAGTTTCAGTCAAGATGGAGAAGTGAGTAGACAATGCATACTTTAATAAAGGGCTGATTGTAGGCACTCAGATGGCAGGTTAATTTGTATTCAAGTCTCTTACATTCATGACTCTTAGGACTTTCTGGAGAATATCCAACCAGTTCAGTAATAACATTCAGTAGGTATACATATAGTAGTATACAGTAGATAATGCTACAGCAGTGAGCCCAGTTGAATCACAAATGGATGATAATTCTAAAGATATATCTATTAATGTAACCTGTATGATTTTTTTTAGTTGGTCTACAAGTTTTTCTCCTTTTGTGACAAAACAATTGATTAATGTAGAATTCTAGAACATGCAGAATGTTTACAGAATGAACAAACCAATATTTATCACAATTATGTTAGTGGTTCTCTAGATTCAAGCAGTGTACTCTATTTGTGTTGTTTGTAGAATATTCCACTTTATGACTTTATGGGGTTATTAAAGGTGCAGTGTCCCATGTATAAATGATTCTGTAGTAAATGTTCAGGTCTACAAAAGTACAACTTTAACAGTTTCCCTTTAAAAAATGTCTAGTTCTAAATCTAACTCCCAGAAGCTTATATTATAACAGTGAACAGCAAGGATAGTATATAATGAAATACAGCTGAGGGACAGTGCAGCTTTAAGACTAATTCAAAACAAAGTCACTCACCTCAATCTTTTCCCAGACGGCTTCATAGTTGTCTTGGTGGTGGATATCTTCAAGCAGCTGCTGAATAAGCGCCAGTTTGCTTAGGTTGGGATCGTCTGCATCACAGGACTCCGGTCCAACCCATCCCTTCTGCACCTTTTCTTTAACACATCTTTCAGTTCTAGGTTCTTGAATGGGCAGTTCATCCTCTGATAGGAGGTCACTCAATGGCCCAGATTCAATGCTCTCATCCAGTGATGGGGCAATGTCACTAGAGGATGTGGGTGAAATCATCCTGGTACCAAAAGCTTTTTCATACCTTCTGTTAGGCTGAAACGGTGGGAAGGCCTCAAAGTCAGAGTTCACTTCTGAAAGATCCCAGTCATCGATATCCTGGATGGTGTCTTCCATGGGTTTCTGGGGCAGGACCTTGGCCAAGTTCTCCAGCTTCTGTGCTAGCATTTCTGTTTTCTTGAGTTGAGCTGGAAGAGCCAAGTATTCATCTGATCCATACCATGGCTCAACCGTTTTACTGCTCCCATTACTCTGGTTTGGTGAACGCTTCTGTTCGTCTTTTGGAGGAAGTGGAATCAGTGATGTCAATGCTGATTTTGGGCTACCAGCATTGGAATCTTTCTGATTACTATGCATGGGGGATCCTGGAAGATTACTTTGATCATCTTCTGCAATTAAAGACTGGACTCTCACCTTATAACTCTTCACTGCTCTGTCGTTATGAGCTGAACTACTGATCTCATTGCAGCAGTGAGGGGAGTCAGTGCTCGGTGCATATCTGGATTCCCCGTAGGAACTCTGATCTTCAAGGTCACTTGGTCGATCTGTTTCCAAAGAGCTTTGCATTGTGAGGTTGAGCCTATCTGGGCCCAGAGAAGTTTTGTATGAAGATGCATTCATTAAAACTTTACGGTTCTTGTCACTGATCTTGTTCAAACAATCATAGGACTGGCTGATTGGTGAGGAGGTATTACTTGGGTAGACTGATGTGAGTTCCAGACAGAACTTGGACCTATCTGGGGGATCCAGAAGGGATGGAGTGCTTCTGCTCATCTCTGCCTGAATTAAAAGAGATGATGGATGGATTCTGCTGAGGACCGATTCTATATCATCTCTAGACATTCCTTCTAAGTACATGGCTTTTTTAGGCAAAGACGGCTGCGTTGGAGACACCTCATTGTAGTTAAAACAGTCTCTGATAGGTCTTTTGGAGATAGAGTTTTCACAATGAGAGTGGTGCCGGCTTTTTGGAACTGATTGATGTTTCTGACAGGAAGTCCCTATAGCCACAGCAGATGAATTATCAGGTATGGCTGATGGCTCAGTGGAAGGCTTGGCTATCCCACTCAGAGGGGATGACTTCTTGGAAGTGTCACTGGATTCTTCCCTGATTTCTGGAGTGGCAGCTGACTGTCCTTCTTGGTTTGTGATGTTTTCTTCTTGCTTGGAAGACAAGCGTTCAGCGGCTACCGTCAGCAAGCCCACACTTTGGATAAGCTCTGGGAAGTCTTTCTCCAAATCTGGGTAATAACAGACCTCGTGGGTTTTTGACTTTATTCGGCTAGAGGTCATTGCATCCAGATCAGCTGGCAGGTCCTCACTCGGACTGTAGTCACTCAGTTCAAATGCAGTTATACCACAATCTAATGAAAAGTAATCTTGGCTGCATTTAATTGTCAACTGACCTGAATCATCAACTTCAGTTAAGGAGTCAAGACGGGCCTGTAAAAAAAAAAAAAAACAACAACAATGAATATTAGAGGCTGCTTTAACCTCTCAAATCACATAATACATTTAGTAAGTACTGCAAATTCAGTTAAATAGCCATAATATTAAGAATGTCCCATTGCTAGAAGGTATTTGTAGATACTACCTTGGACGTTTTTTGATATATGACTAACCTAGTGGTTCTCACACTTTAAAGTGACTTGGGTCTGCTGAGGTCCCACATGGCAAAACAAGGTATTACATCAAAAACAGGCACTGCATACCATTATATAATAAAGCAAACATGAAAAAAATTAACACATATTAAAAATGTAAATACTTCAGTACTATGGGTATGCTTAGGATTGTAACCTTCTTGTGACCTTTCAATGACCCCCGTGGGTCTCAGTCCCCATTTAGTGAGCCTGCCCCTCTCTCTCTTTTGAAATAATAGAAACTGAAATAAACTCCAAATCGCTCACATTTACTTTAGAGGAAGTTAACAAGCTGATCAGAATGTAAGAAGGCCCTCACCTCATTCTTATCCTCAGAGAAGGCCTGCAGGATGTCTGTCTGTCTGGTGAAGTTCCCGTTAGAGTCTTGGAGACCCTGCAGGACTCGTTCCTTCAGCACTAGAACAGAGACCCGTAACTGGTGCCAAAGGAGCTGCACTGTGTGAATGTCAACTATAATGTTGACTGAGTAAGACAGGAGCTTCAGCGAAAATTCTGTCTCTAACAGGGCATGGATCTGCTCCACATGGTCTGAGATGTCTTCACAAATATCCTGCACAAGGGAAACAGGATAGGCTGTTAGACTGTATAATGCACAAAACCTTTTACTTTTATTACAGATTTCAGGTTCAAAGAACACCCACGGTATTTGGTCATAATGTGTTGGATTATAAACCCAACTGAAATATAGTACTGCATTACTTTAAATGGGGATCTTCCTTGTATCCAGCAACACAGATAAGTAGACATAGTGAATTGACCACAGTGGCTTACACACATTAATATACAAGATTTATAACTAACTAACTAACTTAATATAATATTGCTTGTTTTCCCTAGTTTCTCTATCATATAATTTATAAGCAAAGTATTTGGACTTCTCTGTAAAACGCCTTGAGATGTCTCAGCGTGGTAAAGTGCGATACAGGTCTGCATTGTTTTTATGGAATTTGTTTTTTATTTCTCACTAAACAGACATGACCAAATCCTGTGTTCAATATCAAACAAGGATCACCAAAACTCACCTCAAAACAACTATTAATGAAAATATTGATCTGACCCTTGGTCCGAGGGGCTGAGGGTGTAAAGGCCTCACTAAAAATATTTGCAAACGGAGATTGAGTCACAACAATCACATTAACAACGCCTTTAAACAGCTCCTTCATCAGTCATGTGAAAAGCACATGAGTCAGAATTATAAAAGGAATACAAGCCTTCAAAATTACAGCTCAACTGTACCCAATATTAATCTCACAATCTACCACTGACAAAGGCAAACAGTAATTCAATTGTAATCCACCTATTTGTCTTGGTTTTTGTTAGAGTTTGCCTTCCGAAAACTGATATTTCTTTATACTCTGTGTACTTTTGGTTGGGAATAGTTACCCTAAACAACAAATATGAAAATAAACACTCCCATCCATTGGGAGCAAAGTAAAATGACTTCTCTTAAACTAACTAACTGATGAGCGAAAGACAATACGTTTCACACACCATTCATTGTACTTATTGCAACGTATTTTGTCACACTTATTTTTTTTTAAGGTTTGCAGATTTTTAAAAAGTAATTAAAACATTTTAGAGTGCTTATTTAAAGACACTGAAACACGATGTGTGGATCATGTACTGCACACAGTGACTACCTCAAAACTGTAAAACCACAGCTCTTACCTTGACGACTGCTTTACTGTCTTTCCCAAACCAAATGCCAACTTAGAACATTGGGTTCTTTAAACAGCTATGTCCCAGGATTATTATGGGGTAGCTGTTTAGAAAGCTTCTAATTTATACAAGAAAAGAATAGGCTCAGCTCTGCTGTTTTACTGCAAGATTTACAGGCAAGTCCACAGATTTACTGGAGAAGTCAGAGCCAGGGTCCCTTTCAAGAGCAGGATGCAGCCAAATGGCATGAAGACAGAAGGAACCTGTTTCTTTTATAATCTCTGTCCACCTATCACTCGTGTGTTAGAAAACTGTCACACAGCAGAGTGATGATAGAAAGGGAATTTCTCACTGCTACGTGTTAATCAAAGGAATTTAACAAAGAATGAGATTGCAACCTATTTAGCCTATTGCCAGACTAACTAACGACATGTTTAGGGTTAAATTATGAAGAAAGATGCATACACTGTTTTACTGACCTATAGCCTATAAATAATTATAAACTATTAAAAAACAAGAGAGACTGTATTTGTGTGAAAAGCTCAGTAACGAAAGCAGCTAAACCAGAATCTAAAACAAGGTACTGTAAAAACAAGGAAACAAAGAAAATGAGTGTTTTTCTCAGTAGACCTGCTTCAGACACAATGCTGTACTTATGTGAATATTTATCAATAATCACACACAACAAGAACAGTTTGCGTAGACTGCATACTTTGCATGTGTTTTCAACTGTAACAGTGGCTGGTTTACTTTAAGTTTTTGTCTCGATAGGAACCCCTGTACAAACACCTCCTATGTGCTTCAGAGACACTGCTGGTAACAACTCCTGCTGCCATGACAGCTGGGCTCGTAATTCACAGCTGCTATCAAGTGTCACAAAATGCAGTCTGCTTGGTTTTCAAAATAGACAGTAAACCTTTCCACCCTGTCCTGATAGAGCAGCAAAGTGGGTATTGTGTATGATCAATGGTATTTCTACTTCTATCACCAAAGTGTTTCCTTTCTCCAGTAATCTAATACCCATTGACCAAACTGGGTTCCATGCTTGTTTTATAACCACTACACTGATGACAAGGAGTCACCTTTGTATACATTAACTACTACCTTCCATTAGAAATATTTTTTAAGAAAATAAGTTCACATCCCCCAAGGCAGCAATCTACCTTTAATTTCTCTCTAATTGTTTGTTCACAAGTCTTTAATTAAAATATACTGATTCTTTAAAGCCTTAATGAATCAGAGAAACACTTCATAAAAGATGACAATGATTAAAGGTTTTATGACAAATAATCATTTGACACACTTGACACTTTGTTCTCGTCTACACTGCTACAGCAATTACTGTACATCCAAGATGTTTTGACTTGATTGCAAGAGCAGCTATGCAGAGCATGCTGACGCCCACATTGCAAACCGTAGTCTTGCCATCATGTCACACACAAAGAGAGCTAAAAACTGCTAAGAACATAAACACGAAAGACAGGAAAACGAGATCAGAGAGGATCAATAGCGAACTATCCATGATTGTTGATAAGCTTTCTGAAGATAGTATACAGAAGTCCAGTTAAGAATTACTCTTTTAACACTTAAAGATTACATTTGAATTTATTGTGACTTTTAAAAAGTACCACATAACAGACAGTATAAATATGGGGCAGTCTTTTAATTCTAACACTCCATAAAATGGCAAAAAAACCATCCAGGATCTTATCTTTGTCACAGCTGTTGTTTGTTTTGTTATTTAGTACTTTTAAAAAGCCATGCGAAGGCGACCAGCATCTTAGTCAAATCTAATTCTAGGCCTAATGCCCTAACAATGAAAGCCATAATACCCAGTGGACAGAACGACCAGCATCACTGAAGTCAAATAAAGAGCAGAAACTCGATCGCCTTTGTGTTATGAATAGACATGACATTTCAATCTTCATAGGACATAAGCAGTTCAAGTGTGTGTAAAGTTGACAGGTTTGCTCATACTGTTTACTGTAGATTCAAAATAAAAGTTTGCTGCGTTTCTCCATGTCACCATCTCAGTGTTACATAAGATGCATTTCTTCAAGCTTCACTCGGCTTCCTGTTCTGCAGGGTGATTCAGTTTAGCCTGTTGAACTTGATCTTGGCAGAATGCTTTCGGAGACTTCAGAGTAGCACTGACCATTTAGTTAACACAGAGAAAACTTTCAGCAATTGCTAGCTGTTAGAAAGTACAACTTCAGACCTGGGATGTACCCTTAATTCAACTTTATTTCACAGAGTCCTCACACCAGAAGTGAAAATGCAAATAAAAATGTAGCATTCAAAATGAAGTCAGGGTCATACCCAGCAGCTAGATAAGTACACTTCCAGACATTAATCCTGAATGCAAATACAGATGCCAGTACTGGAATAAATAACACTGGTCTCTTCACTTTCTGCGCCAAAAAGAAAAAAAGCACTCTAGAATACAGGTCACGCTTGTTGCCTGAGCAACAAAAACGTCATAGCAATGTCAAGTGTCTGTCTAAAAAAAACTTGTTGATCAAATGTATTTCTATAATCTCCAGCAAAGTGACATTCAAAGTCACAGCCTGTCACCCAATCTCATTTGATATGATTTTATATAGCGTGCTTATGATGTGTTGTTTTGCAATGGATTGAATTGCAAGTTGTTTGTCCACTCTATAGATTTCAGAACAGTGTTTCCAATATTAGACTGCCGCTGCAATTGTGTGCTCATATTGCCTAAAAATGTTAAATACATTGGGCCTTACATTTAAAGTTTCCTGCTCCCTCACATATTTAAGATATAAAAAAAGACATCTATTGTATATAAAACATTGGTTATTAAGGAATAAGGCTTACCTTACTAATATATATTTAGTAACAGCTCTTCATTCATGGTATCTGCAGGACAAGATACTTTGAACTCTCTTGAGCAATATCAGTAAATCCATTTGATATTTTGCGTTCAATACCCGATAAACTAGACACATGATAGTCTTGTCTATTTTTGCAAGTCAGTTGATAACTCCAAAGCGACATATGAAAACAAAAAGCTGTATGTCATGTTTCTCCAACTTTACTTTGCTGTGCCTCTCCCAAGTGGAGTGTGTCCTCCCGGACTCCACTCTCACTGACCTGAATTTCACTTCCCAGGGAGGAGAGCCTCTTCACATTTCAAAGTGGAATTCTGCAAGGCATTTGCTCCTGGCAATTAGTAGGGTTATTTTAGACTCTGACCTAACTCCAAACAGAATGCAAGCTGAATCACACTGATGTGACTTACAGTCAAATGTGCCAAAGCAGCTGTCCAGGGTCTTTTGTGATGTCAGAGAAGGCAGGTGGTTAGCTTTTAAGACTGTGTAGGCAATGTACTGTCAAGACGTTTCGGGTTCAAATGCTATTTTTTTTTTTCTATTATTTTATAGATGTAGCAGAGACAGCAAAGTCATGAGATAAAGGGACATCGCCCAGTTCTATGAATGGTCACTGCTGCTTTGAACTACAGTACTCGATAAATCATGCTGAGCAAAAATAGGTTTCTAACACTGCAAAAAACACAATGATTGAAAACTTAGTGTTCCTTTAACTTTTAGTTCTAGTATGAAGTGAACAGACTTTCATAAAGTTAAACAGAACCTCCTTGATTAAAAGCATTACAGCATACAGTAGTGTAAATGACTACTCTACACATGGCATTGCCACAATTACCAACAATGGTGACTAACAAGAGAAATGTTTATCAGAGGATTCTTTTTTTTGTTTCATGAAGTCACCAATGCCAAATTAAACCAATAACTGTTTACTAAAATTAGCATCTTATACATTACACTTAGAACTATTTGTATTTGTAAAAAAAAAAAAAAAAAAGCTATATACTTTATTTTTAAAGTCATGTGGCACGTCATCACTGATCTGCTTAGTCCTATTAGCAGTAACAGTGTAACTGCAATTAATAAGGGCAATGGTGGCATAATTGAGTAGCAGCTGGAAGATAGCCACACACGTTTTTGAATGCGTACCTGGTCGTTCTCAGGCAGACTAGCTAAAGAATGGCTGGCATTCTTGTGTCCCATTCCAAGATGTAGAGCACATAAAGTCACAGCCTGGTAGCCTTCCTGAAACCGGAGATCTGCGGTGGATTATTTCCCTGACTCAGCACCATCACATTCCTTAAAGAGCTACACTTCTGTGCAGAGGGGTTTCTCTGATTAACAACAACTCCAAGCACAGCTGCAATACAACCAAGTCGAATCATATGAAAGGAAGACTGACACCTCTACCGTTCACCGGACTACAAACCATTTCAAGTCATCTTAAGGGTAGCTCTACTTGGCTTGTCTAGTTGGTTCGACCGTGAAACCCTGCAAGCACATCTGCATTTATGCTTACAATCTGAAAGCGCCACTTGACAGACAGTTGCAAAAGACCACTGTTGTTGTCAAGATGCTGAAAAGCCCCTGTTAAGGTGTTCAGCTTTACTCACCCTTCAATCCTTCTTCTGACACTGCAGTAGATGTCCATTGGGTTATTATTCAATGAAACTGCACTGGCTGCTGGCTTGCTCAAGATATAAGCCAGTTATTTTGATCCCTTGAATTACTGTAAATAGACCCCTTTCTTATATCCTTTTGTGGCATGATCCAGTTTCTTTCAGTGCCATGTGGCACACCCCCAGATTCCAGGAATGGCCTGACCTTTAAAAAAATTTAAATATTCAGCTGTCTCTTATGTCTGACAAGCTTAGCATATTAGAAAACAGGACCCCAACAATGAAATTCAGTTTCATATTTTAAACTGGGTCTCGAGACCAACTTAATTCTAGAAAGTGTTTAAGCTGATTACCACTCTGAACATTTAATGCTGCTTATCACAGCTGCATGCACCAATCCCTAACTTGGCAGCTCCCTTGTCAGCCCTTCACCATTCTTCCCATTTTTTGCATTCTACGCATTGCTTCAATATATAGTGTGTTCTTTTGGAAGCAGTGAAGATGTGGCTACAGTATTTGCTGAGCCTCTGTGAAAACAAGATTCATTAAAATGTCTGCTTCTCTTCCTCAGAAACAAGCACTGTCAGTCTGGTTCAACACAATGCCATTTTCACTTCTGCATGCTCTCCAACATGGAAAAATGTAATTCTTCTCTTTTGCATAATGCCATTTTTATACAAATGCACTATTCTAATGCTTAAGCACATATCCAAAATGCAGATTCTGTTTTTTTGTTAGTTAGTTTTTTTTTTTTTAGGGGGGGGTTATTATTATTTCCTCGAGTTCATCCCACCTCATTCCAGTACACTGTATTTATATAATCAGGTGACCCCTGGTAACAAACAAACCAGGCACCTGTACAGTGACTGCCATACCCATCGATAAGCTGCTTTGCAATAATGTCTCAACACATTTACAGAGCTCCAAACAGGTCTGTATTCTCAAATATCACCACTAGAGGGAGCCCCTTTTACATAGTTGTACAATGTTTTTTTTTTTTTTTTTTTTAACTAGTAAAACACCGTTATCTGCTCTTGCACTGCCCCGATATCAAATCGTAGTAATTTGTATACAAATGTAAGTCGCCCTGGGTCTAATAATAATAATAATAATAATAATAATAATAATAATAATAATAAAAATTAACTAACTATACAGACTGCAGTACTGTCTGTGCCAACGCAAACTGGTTACAAATGCTGCCACTGTGTTGAGAGATGAGCCACTACAGTTTTTTTCTATTTGTTTTTAGTATGAAATGGATTCAAACTATAATATTTAATATAATATTGTTTTTCTAAGACGCAATAGGACTGAAAATAACATCACCTGCTTTGACTTACAAAAAAAGGACGAATCAACCGTTTTCATACAAATCTCTCTCCACACCTAAGAATCACCAACGCAAAAATATATAAAATCTGAAACACTGTCCGAAATAACCAATGTGTTAAAACTAAAGAAAATCTCACTGAACCAAGACCACAGCATGTTAAAGTATAATTGTTTTTTTTTTGTTTGTTTGTTTTTGTTTTTTTCATCTACAGTAAATGTTGAATGTCCATTGCTCTGCTTTAAAATATTGCAATTGTTTGTTACACCTGATAAAACAGTGGGGTTTACTCCAGCAACAGTCCTGAAAAAGTCAAAGCCTGGACGCTTTGAAAATAAATCTGTTTGTATGTCCAATTACTCGGCTACTTACAGCGCTTCTGGTAACTAATTCTAATATAGTCAGCAGACCGCAGGACAGCAATACGGAAGCCATATATCACATTAAACCCTCATAATAAACAGACCGAACTGCAACAGGACCGCTGTGGATTAATTAACTAAATGCCACAGGAAATCACATTACTGTGGGTGAGTTTACATCTCATTATGACTTCAGTGCAAGGCAAGTTCCTCCAGTAATGTTTCTGGACCAATGAGCCTTTTCCATTCTGAGGCTTCAGATTCCCAGTATGCTTACTCCTTCATCTAAACCCCATACTAACGTTTTTCGTTTGTCTCTGATCCTTTGTGTGAGACCATAATAATCTGCCTGGCCTGTTTGTCCGGGTTTAAAATATGATTATTTTATTTTTCTAAGAGATCTAATTTAGACTCTTTTCATATGCATTCTGTTTTTTTTTTGTTTTTGTTTTTTTTTTGCTCACTGATACTATATCCCTGTAGTATATTAGTAAGATGATGGATTTTCGACCTTTGCATGGTACATAAAAACACACGTTGCACACCACTGCTGGAAGAGAAATGCTGACACAGCTGCCAGTGCTATTGGCTTATTCTGGCTCATCCCACACTGAAACTGACCTCAATTATATAACAGCTTATTACATTAATTTCGTGATCTGAATACCACTGTGCTAGCTACTATATGTTTCCAAGAGTGACATTAATGCTTAAACAGAGAGATGAGAGAAAAATGACTAGACTTTATTTGACATTAATTCTGATTCAACATAACAATTTCTGTTTACTGCACTTCAGCTGAACTGTGTGATGGTTCAGGACAAAACTATTTGCTCTGTGCAGCTGTTATATGTAAATGTATTGGAACTCAGCCATCCTTAAAAATAATCTGCAACTAAGAAAACATGTGGATGATTTTTGTTCTGTAGGCTCAATGTCATTTATATCCGCCTGTTAATCTCACAACAAATCAGGTTCCTAGTAGAGCAGTCTTTATCCCACAGGTAGAGTCCCTCTGTAGCCAACAGAGTATATGAATCTTGATGATTGCTAAACAGCTACATACATTTTAATCAACCTAAAGCCATCCAGTGCAAAAATATGTTTGGTTTATAATAGCGTAATAATGGCTGGCCATGCTCTTGTGTTCAGCTTGGGTTTATGTTAATTGATGACTCTACCGGTGAATGGACATATTATGCCAGTTAAAACTCCTTGGGATTGGTTTGCAATAACAGACAACTAAAAACTTTATCTTAGTGAAAATAGCCAAATTTAATAACACAGTATTTATTAATAACCTTTCAGACAAGACCCACAATGCTCGCCAGTTGAGGCAGGTATGTAAGCACATCCTCAGCTTGTGAGCCTCAGGCTACCAGGATGAGGAAATGAACAAAGTGAACAGCAATGCAGGGAGAAGAGAACAGGGGAAGTGATGCAGGGGGGCAGGTTAATAGTCACACCACTTGTATGTGGAGGTTGGGCATGATTTGAGGGCTCAGTTTCTACATCGAGTGTTTTAATCTCCTAGGCCTTGCTACCAAGCAGCTTCTATAAATTCCCCAGGAATTGCAGAAAAGGAGCAATGAATAAAAGAAAAACAAGATGATTGAATCCAGCTATAATTGCAAAAATGATTATATAATTATATAAATTATATAATGATTATATAAAACAATCGCCGGTCTAAATCAAGTCTAAATAGCATGTATTTTATTTTTCTTTCAGGGATATAAAAAACATTATAATAAATGTAGGGTTAGACTACAGTGAGAGTATGGGCACAAAATTAATTTGTTTAACAAAGTGAACCTTGGATATTGTTTTTAAATTAAATTATATTAAATTGGGTGACTGTATTAAATATGAGTTAATTGTGTACAGGGCTAATGTTCATTTTCAGAAACCAAATATACATATTCTGTAAATAAAAACTAATAAAATACAAGGCAGTTATTTTCCAAGAAAAACAAGATTAAAATAAATGATCTTTCAGTTTGCCCCAATAATCTGAAAAGATATTTGCAGCCTAAACATTTTTTAAATCTGCAAGAGATATGAGGGGAATATGAAGTGCTTCTTTTTGTACCCTTAAATGGATCATCAGTGTAGGAGTCATTTGTGACAGATGAATATCACTTCCATCACTGATGTAGAATCCCATCCAATAGCCTGTTACTGCCACAGACCGGCTCATTTCAGCCCCTTTTACAGCAGTGACGTTACTATAGGGCTAGACAGGTCCCCACAGATTTTCATTTGAGATCCATTATGGTATGTTGTAAGCTATCATTGTAATCTGTATCACATACTGCTAGGGTCATTTACAAACTACCAAAGGATTACCAAATAATGTTTAATTATATAGCATTATTATTATTATTATTATTATTATTATTATTATTATTATTATTATTATTATTATTATTATTATTATTATTATTATTTTAAATAAGGTGCACAAGAAACCCTTATGACACTGTTTGTTTTCTAAGAAGTTGAATTCTTGGATTTAAATAAACAGTTGCCCTGTTCCTCCTAAAACAAATGTGTTATCAAGAACAAAACTATCTGCCACATTGACCCAGGCCTACAGATTTCTGACATCAGATGTCATTCGTCACACCTCTGGTTTTATGCTGACATTTCACTTACAATATTGTCAAGTTAGAGTATTGAGGAATTCTACTTTGTTTAATTTAAAAACAGAACTTCCCGGGGCTCCTGAGTAGTGCATCCAGTAAAAGCGTTCTGCGTGAGTGCAGGATGCACCCTATAGCCTGGATGTCACCGGTTTGAGTCTGGGCTATTCCACAGCCAACCGTGGATGGGAGTTCCCAGGGGGCAGCGCTCAATTGGCTGAGCGTCGCCGGGGGGGCTTAGGTTGGCAAGGGTGTCCTCAGCTCACCGCGCACCAGCAACCCCTGGAGACTGGCCGGGCACCTGCGGGCTTGCCTGTTAGCTGCCCAGGAGCTGCGTTGTCCTTCGGCGCTGTAGCTCCTGGGTGGCTGCATGGTGAATCCACAGTGTGTAAAGAAGCGGTCGGCTGATTGCACACGTTTCAGAGGACACTGTGTGTTCGTCTTCGTCCTCCCGAGTCAGCGCAGGGATGGTAGCGGTGAGCTGAGTTTAAATAATAATTGGCCATTTCAAATTGGGAGAAAAAAACAACAACAAGAGAAGAAAAGAAATTCCCCAGTGTATTTTAGTTATTTAGACTTTTGACAATTTTTTTGTTCATTTAAATGCAATGACCAGCACCATTGTGTGTTATCTGAACATATACGTTTTGAGCTCCATCTTTAGCTCGCAACTGATTTGGACATTTGCTGGATTCTTAGATCTTGATTGTATTGAGGCAGGAGACCTATCTTGTTGAGGTTAATGAGAATAAATGTGAAATTTTCAGTGCTAACAGTACAGCTGAATACTCATCAGAGGGTCGCTGTGGAGTCTACAAAAGAAAGATAGTGTGACAAACTGTATGCATTAAAACAGAGCTTATAACAATATATGATTCAGTCATTTAAACTTCATAAAAAAGACGACTATGCCATGATGGAGTTTCTTAAGGATGCCATCCACATTGCTGTCCCTCTGATCACCAGGGTTGTGCAATATGCCCCAACAGACCTTGGGATGCAATGACACACAGTATAGGCTAGGAATACAGTAAGCTACACAGTCAGATGCACGACTGTGCCTTTAACCAACACTTTTGTGACATGAAACACCCTACATACTGTTCAGGTATAAAATAATGGCAAGGGGGTTAGTTACTGGGTAAGTGGATTTTTTAAAGCATAAATTCTGTTTTTCATATAGATAAGTTAAATTGTGAGTCTGCACAAAATATTATTTCTTTGTTTAGTTTCCTTTATCAGCAGAGATTTACTCGATAAAAGTTGCCAAGGTTAAGCACTACTACTTTAGTATATTAGAACAGCATTTTCTTCATCCCTACAATTACTTGGAATGTGGGTTATGTTTTATCACCAACAGGGGGTATGAAGGTGGCTGTAACAAAGTTTATAACTTCACTCAGCCTGCCTATGAAAAAGGGTTTTCCAATTGCATTAAAAAAAAAAACAGACTGCATAACCTTTTTTTTAGACAAACTTGGCTTATGCTGAGATAGGCGTTTGCCAGACCAGATCAAATAGCTGCTACTTTAGCACTGTTACATCATATCCTTGGGTGATTTATTCTGACTGGTGACCTGTTCACTTTTTTTCAGTCTGACTATTTAAAACAGGGGTATCAATCTCTATGCATGTCTTAATCTCCTCGTGTTCAAATAACCTTTCATGAGTTCTTCTAATATTTGCATATTTTTTCTTTCTAAAGCCAGCCCCTTCATTTCTTCTTGCAAGCATTCCATTACATTGTGGTCTAGTGGTTAAAGTCCAGGGCTTATAACCAGAAGATTACTGGTTCAAATTCCACCTCTGCTGTTAACTGTGTGACCCTGAGCAAGTTACTTTCTAGAAATAGTAAATTAAGAGAAAAAAGAAAATACATTTATTGCCATCAAGAGCAACTCACAATTGTAAGACTCTAGAACAGGTAAGAATAAGGTTTGTTTAGTAATCCTAATTGAAACTTTGAAGATACTGAGAAAAACAAAATATTTGTCACTGAATTTATTATATTACTGCATATACCATCACTGAATGTTTTACATGCTGTAAGAAGGTACTGTTCATAAGCATTTTATTGACAAATAAGTAAGTCCAGTTTGCATAGTCATCAGCATAGTTCTTACCTTCAGCTGTACTAAATGCACATCCACGTGTTTATTCTCTGCATCTTGCTGGACGGAGTGGGTGAGGTCCCGAACTCTCTCAGTGGTCACACGCAGCCACGTTTCTATTTCAGGGAGGTGCAGGACCACCTTCCAGTCTGCTCCTGTGTGGAGAGGAGGAGGCTTCTCGTAGCGCTGCCCAGACTCAGCCTCCTTCACCTGCCCCTCCTCCTCCTCCCCCTGCCCCCTCGGCTCCACTACAGGAGTCATGCTCAAGATCATTGGTGATGCTGGGTCGGTAGCCATCGGAGACACTGCAATACTCATGGCGAAACGAGCTAGATCCTGACGACAATCCCTTCTGGTTCAGCTGTGAACATAAAATGGCACAGCACTGATAGTAAGAGGCAGTTTAATTGATGAAGCGCAAAACCGTCATATCAGATGCAAATCCACCCAACACATGCTTTCATGCTCTGCTTGCAAGACAATTGGTTATCTCTGTCATTTTAGAGAGATTTTCAACTGCATTTCATTTATAAAGAAGAAAAAAAAACATCTCATTCTGATTGAAAATCACTTCTAAGTGATATATTTTAAACCTCCCCCTCTCATTACAGGAAATTGCTTGCTAGATGACCCATAAATAATATATACTTGCACTATCTCTGTGGAACAAAATGCCCAGAGACATTCAAGACTCTCCTTTTTTTTTTTTTTTTACATCAACACAGAACATCCATATGTTCTTCTTAAAAAAAAAAAAACTACAGGCATCCAGGCAAAGAAACATTTCAGGAATCTATAGGTGACACAACATGAACGTGTACTGTATATAATGCAGTCTGTTATACTATTTGAGGCAAACCCTTACACATTTCTATTTAATACAGTACACGTATATAAAGCATATCTTTAATTTTCTCCCACTCTGCTTTCAAATGCTTTCATATCATTAACAAATTTGCTTCAAACAGTAAAATCCCCTTCTCTTGTTTTAAGCATTAATTTTATTACATTTGGATATTATAATAGAAGGGGGGTTTACCCTGCTCATGGATTATTTGTATTTTTTTACAGTTCAAATAAGTACAAACGTAAACCAGTAAAGTGAATTATGAAGTATAAAAAAGGCTTCCAGTAAACCCATGCTTTTTAGGAAAATGTTAAAGGCTTTATATCCTTGTTTTGAGCCATTTAAAAACATTTTTTACATGACAAAAATATTAACAATATTGGTAAGGTTAGGTTTTTGTGTTGATACCGCTGTAAGCTCTTTTAATGAATAGACCCCATTTAGGCAAATTAGCTGTATATAATCTTACAGAAATGCAAAATCATTACAAGAGTGACAGAAAGTAAACCATTTCCAGGTCTCCTCTGTTCCAAAAACAAATGTGTCATATTTGTACTGTAAACTAATTTGTTTTGGATATTGGTTTTTCTTTACAAAAGCCTATGGCAATTATTCAAGTTTCGCAATATTGGAATACACATGCTCCTCAATATAAAGGTAATATACTGTATGTATTTATAAATGTATCAATGTATAGAGTGAAAACTGGCATTACTGATAGTAGTTGTATGGAATGCAATCTGTGTAATTAGGATGTGCTTGGCTATACTACAGTACACATGTACAACGTATGGAAAGTCCAAGAAAGAAGTTATTTATGGGTGGTTGCTGGATTTATATTATGTGGTGCCTGTTTTTAAACTAATAACACAGCTACTTACTGTACACATCCCTAATTATTAAAAAGTATTGGTATTATAATCCCACTCTATAATGTCAAACTGAGACAGATTATGTAACATAGACTAAGGGACTTCTTCAGTTTGAGAGCTAGCGAAGGAGGAAGCAATAATCCAGTTTAAAAATACTCTACAGGACAATGATGCCAACAACCAACACAGTTGTAGCACCTATAACCCACTCTGAATCACTTTGGAATATCCTGAACAATGCTTAATTGCATGCAGTACCGTTAGCTCTTTTTTTGCAGTAACTTAGATAAATACATTAGACTGCTATTCCTAATTTAATAATAATAATAATAATAATAATAATAATAATAATAATAATATCTCTATTAAATATGTAGTACATGCTGTGTATTATTAGCAAAGTCCAGAGAGCCCTGCCATGAAAATGTATCTTGTTACATTGGATAAGTGGATCAGAATCAGACTACCAGAAAGCTTGATATTAGTCTGATATCAATGACCATTTTCATGAAATGGCCCCTCTGTAGCCAATACATCTTTTTTAATTTTAATAAGTTGTACTTATAGGAGACCAGAGTCATTGTATCTGTAAATGTGTGATTCATACATTTGACTGCACACGTTGCCTTACCAGCATTCTACCATCTCCAGTTGAGCCAGGCCTGCTTTGGTAATTAATTCCACCTGGGTTCAGTGTGAACAGATGCACTGTGCTGTTCCTGCACAGCCTGATGCTTTTGTTTCGCCTCTGTATGGCTTTTTGTGTCATTTTTTATTATTTCACCGCCTTCCACATCGATGAGCTACTCATTACACAAAAACAGACTGCAGTTCACAGGATAACTCAATTTGTGATAATGATCTTTATGGAAGAGAGCAGCAGTGGTTGGGGTACTCCTACACTCAGTATAGGATAATATATCCACAGAAAAGGGCTTTCAAACCTGCTGACCCCACTAACATTATATCAAATCAGCAGAAACCATTGTCTAACTTTGCAACGATGTGGGTAACACAACATCCCTTTTGCTTTCATGATATTCATTAATAGGTATTAATTAAGATTATACTTTCTATATGGTAACATAAACTAAAACAGCTCTATTTTTGTACAATATGTATGTTTCATGAATAATGATATAAACAAAATAAATCACATACCACACAAGAGCTCCATAGTTCATAGTAATGTCCACTATGCAGTTATTTCCAATTGCCCAAAGGAGATACACAGATGTAAATCCTATAGATAATACTTTAATTGCTGACCCGGGCCTTTTAAATCCTTGCGTATTTGTATTAGAAAACCAGAAAGGAAACAGAAGCCAGTAATGCATCAGGTAACGATGGGCAGAGGTTATTCTCTCCCTTTCCTTTCAAGGAGAGCTGCAACATCACTCTGCACTTGTCCCGAATGTCAGCTCAGGATGGACAAGCCCCTCCCCTTGCTTTTCCCTTCCCCCCACTCTCTGTAAGGCAGCCAAGTGCGTGCCTGTGAGATCCAGGATTCTGCAGGCAGAAAAAAGCTTGGTACCATTCAATGATTCCCAGGAAAGGTTCTGAATGCTTATTTTCTTAACCTATTAATCTTGGGCAGATGGATGTATTATTCATGACTTAATATGCACCACATTTGGTATTTGTGTACTATATAACACTGTTATGTTTATTTGTTCTGTTTAAAGTGTAGTCTAAAACAATTAAAATAAGCACTAAACCTGTTTGAAAAGATTTGTGTTTACGTTTTAAACATTTGTATCTTAACAGAAATGCTTCTTTATTTGTTACTGCACTCCCTGGTATTTCACACACTGGTACTATTGCAGGTTATCCATAATTACACAATAATTACATGACTACATAATTCCAAGCAACCAGAAATCATTACAAACTAAAGCTAAATGAAACAATATTACTTTCATCTGACCTGTGGTTCATTCTGAACCAAAGAAAAGGGAGACAAACATAACAAATGACACTGCATTTCACAACTATCTTTTAGTCCTTTAAAATGTGCTTTAAATTGTTATATCAAATGATTTATAGATTTGTATTAAATGTTTTAAACGTACGGTGTACATTATGTAGTGATCTCTATTTTTTATGCTACAGATAGATCCTGCTCTAAAGTTTTACAGGAAGCTTTATATGTGCAGGGCAGCTTCAAATGTCTTCCCCCAGGTGCCATTGCTTGTGTGGTTTTAAGTATGGAACCAAGTAACACTGGTTTAGAGAGGGATTCATATATGAATTGTAATATTGTAAACAGGGATATGTGGAAAATAATAATAACAGTGCATTATATAATAATAAAATCTGCATGCAAATAAATCAGTAGATTATACTTTAAGTCCGAAATATGTACCATCAAAGTATAATAATGACTTCTGACAGATGGCTAACCGTTTTCCCCCAATCACACAGATCATTGTTACTCACTGACAATTACTCGGCCAACTGCTTACTATTTTACAACATATTGATCAAGATAAACACCCATAGCACAACTTACAGATAGCAACATAGACACACTTACAAATCAGATTCTTTTTAGAAACATCATGACCCACATCACTTCTATTTTTGGTGTATGGCTTACATTCTAAGTGTTCTGTAAAAATGAGATAACACCGCAAACTAATTATGTATTTATCTAAATCCATTCCAACCAGGCGAATGCCATGCATTTTCAAGGCAGCAGAGCCAAATCCATAAATGTACCTAAAGTATGCATAGGGACATCCACTTAAGAATAGACTGTAATAAATACTGTATATAGCTTGACAGTTATGAAAGAGATAGTGTACAAGCACCAACATATTCAATACCAATCAGCCAGTCCTTTTATCTCACTCACTAAATGTTAAACTGCAGTACAAATAGTACAATACAGTGTGTGCAATATTTGGTTTTAAACCTTTTTAATAACAATGAAAATCTGAAAAAAACGAGTAATGGAAGAGATAACCCTTTACGAACCATGCAATGTATTAATATTCATATACATTACTATGTGTTTCAAAAAGGATTTTTAACATTTTTATAATGGAAGTGTACTGGCAGTTATACAATCCTTTGCTCAAAATGTAGGGTTAATCCCTTTGATCCAATGATATAGTCAAATTGTTAGATACATCTGGCTTTATATGTACCATCATCGAGCATTCAGTGTTTAGTTTCAGCATTAAGAGTGTGGATAAAATGATCTGTACTCCATATTCACTAGCTTCTTACTAGCTCTGGACAGTATGGGTTAAATCAAGTTAATCCACACTATCTTGGAGAAACATGTGTTATAAAAAGCTCATTTTCCCATCCTCAGTGCCATCTTACCCAACCCTCTATCTCCTTCTGACATGCTATACTGTCACATCCAAACTGGAATTAAAACTGAGTCCATCCACACAACGCATGTACAAACAAAAATACAGTCAGCACTTAGCTCAGCAGGTAATCTAAACTCTATAGCGTGATACCAGTATGGCCAGGGAGAGATTAACAAATAAAGTATAACTGACATGTGTTAAAACCCTTGCTCCCCAGCAATAGCATGTACACAGTACATACTGAAGAAAAGAGCAACCATCTTAACAGGGCACATATTCAAAGCAATCTTTAATTAACTCTTCAGTTAACTTTTTGCAAGGAGACAATTCTATGTTAACGTTCCAAAACTGAGACAAAAACAACTTCAAAATGACTGATGTTTTTACCCTTTTAAAAAAACAGCTTACTAAAGACTGGACACGTTGAAGAATCGTCCCTTATGCCATTCAAGGAACCTCCAGAAATGGCCACTGGGATACCATGAAAAAAAAAACTGAAGAAATTCTTGCAGAACCTTTTTGTAAACAAATGCATTACCAGCAATGGCAACAGAATGGATTTTGGGCAAATAATACCCTGCAATGGATTGCCAGTATGTACAGGTTCATACCACTGTGATACAATGTATTAATGTCACTGTACCACCATGGTACCATTCTACACATGAATCATAACACTGAAGCTAGCACGGTGCCAGACCACAGTAGAGCTGTGTTATTACAGTATAGGTTATTACAAAAGGGTGTCCTTTCTGTATTGTTTATCAAAAGCCCCACTAAATTTCACAAAATAAAATATAAATATAAAATATATAAGATGACAATATTTATGTTTACAAGGCCTAATACACAAAAGTTACATTATTTCCTGAAAATGTCTTCATTTTACACATAGCTTGAATATTTAGCAAATGTAGTTAACTATGACAAAATGTATAAATACGTTTGGCAAATAATTTGATCACATATTTATCTATCACATAACCAAAGTGAATCAGAATGTCTGGGAATTGTCATCAATGCTCTGTTTTCATTTCTGTCCATAAAATAATTAAAGACACTATATAGACTGGATATGTGGTATACTAGAGGAGTTAATAAATACTGCAACTATGCCTGGTGTAATCATATACAGAACTGAATGTGTTACACTGTTTCATTAGCAGCACAATATGAAGTACTGAAGTACAGTATGTAAATGCCCAGCTAGGAGATTTACTGTAATTATTACCAAACTGAAATGCAGTTTCTCTATGCTGAATCCCACAGGGGGGAGCACAGTACAATTCGAATTCTCACGAGACCTTTACATCCTCCACCACCCGGTTGCTCATTTCAAGTGCAAATTGACCTGTTCAGAAATCTACTCGGCAGATACAAATGAGACAGTCAATTATATTTTCATGCATCATTTTTTTATATCTCCTATTCCAAGCTATCAGCAACTGGATTTGCGTGCTTTTTCTGTAAAGATATCACAAAGCCCAGGCAGACATTAAGACATTATATTATTGATCTAACTTTCTATCAGTCACAGTGAGTCACCCACTCCCAGATGAAAAACGACTGCAATGCAACAGAAGTACAGTAGCTCGCAGAAGATCACCCATCTTAATGTATTTCTAATACTTGCATTAATACATTCATAATAAAAACATTGTTAACCATATATATCAACTGCACTTACAATTAGTAGTGCAGCTACACTGCTGCTAAAATGCAGTAAAGAACCAAAACTAACAATTTACTATGCTTTCACCTTATAAGTATGCAACATATATATAAAACGTTGCATTCGTGATCAGTGATTTATGACCCTAAAAACTAACCGACTTTAGCTGTGGTAATGCAAGCAAATCCATCTCTGACAATCCTGTACTCCAGAAGCTCATGAGATCACATTACATCCCAGATAATATGAGTCAGGAGGAGATCTGCTCTTGTGTTGCTGAGTCAAGCATTTAAACATCGCCGCACCCCATCCCCATCCAGCCTCTCCCAAAAGGAACCACAATAGACTGTGTTCAATATTTCTGCTTAGTGTCAACAGCACAGCAAGGCATACATATCCAAACAATAGTCACGGGTTTAGCACTAGCTTGGATAAAAATCTAATCAAATCCCAGAATTGCCTTCTTCCAATGACACTTCACTTCCAAACTGAAAATCCTGTGGCTAAAGTGAAATCCCCTTTAAGATTTTAGTTTACCTTTTATTTCAATGGTGGTTTTGCAACAGCGTAACACCCACCACCTGGCAGCCACATACAGTGTTTATAACTAAAGCTTTGCATGTTTTTAAACAATAAAAATATGTGCAGTCCAAAAGAGCTTTGGATAAGTCTTTCTTAAAAAGTATAACAAAAAACAGACTTTATCAGTTAAACATTATTCAAAAATCAGCAGGTAAAATGGATCTTCATTCAATCTGGAATTATGGATCTTCAAACTAGAAAAAGGTCATTTTCTCGATGTATTTGTGGTGCATTTATTATGTTGATAGAACATTTTGTCCACAATTAGTCCACATCACAAAAACACCACACAATTCAGTATACTTTTAACCAGGTCTAGGTTAGAATGAAGTGAAACAGTTGGGAGGGGAAGCACTCATGCTGGCACCAGCCAGAGTCACTATCCTTCATCTATGAGTTCTAAATTCAAAAAGCACCAACAATGCAACACAATAATACCACGTTGTAACACTTACTAAGATGCAAGGTAGGACTTCTGATTAATAATGCCCTTATTACTCAATGCACACTGGATAGCAGGAAGGAACACAACAAACAACATCAACAAGAGGATAATGGAAGGAAGGCATCACCCTATTTTACCTGTGACTAGTTTTAGTAGCATCTTAAACTATGCTACTTAATAATGTACCTAACTGGTCAAGTCAATAATAACTTCTTAATTGCATTAGTTTATTTTGATGGCATTCAATGTTGCTACGCACAAAATGGTTACGTTATTTCTGGCTATTAAATGTTCTGACCTTGTAGTAAATGAAACCTCCAAGATAATAGACATTCTTGTCTTACTTGTTGATTCACTGAACCAAATCAATGACTTCTTAAAGCAATACACATAAAACCCTTTTTAAGGGAATCTATGTGCCTTTTGAAGCAGCAGCATATTTCAGAAGAGATCAAACCAAAACCAATCAATCAAACACACACACACATACACGATTATTAGACTCTGCAGCTACTGTAACAAACTGCTATTAATCACAAGACTTTAATGTTACATGCTGTATGGTCCGTGTAATGTATTGCTGATCAATAAAAGTACAATACAATGTAGTTTAATTATGAATTCATAGTTTTGTCCAGCCTGTTATTCTCTAAATTGATAGCGATACATCAAAATAACAGGTTTCCTGGAATACAACACATACTGTAGTAGTGTTAAACTTTACTTTTTTACTCTTATTTAATCAGATGTTTATTCATAGGGAACAAGCCCTGCTACCCCCTGAATCTAATTTGTAAAGTAGTTACTTCAAATGGATGGTTTGGAATGGTTAATTAAAACCATTGTGTGATTGGAAAGCAATCTGAATAAAACGACACATAGTATAACAGTTGAACAAATGTCGGGTAGTGTTGCATTACAGAATGTGTTGTTGGGTTTTAGTTTAAAATATTTATAAATGTTACTGGAACAAGAAATGGGTCAATGTGTTAATAATGGCTGAGACTGGAAAGAAGCTTGTATCATACATTTCTTGTGATATCATTTTTAACCTGCTTTTTTTCTGCTATTGTAGTAATGCAAGCTTTGTAAAAAGCACTTCTGTGGTACCAGTAACTACTACAAGATGACTAAAATCAATGCTTTTAGTTTTTTTTTGCTTCTTGGAGTAATGTGACTATGACATCATCAACTGAGTAGATTCTGCTGGAAACAATGTCGGCAGTATATTCACAAGGGACTCTTCCAACTGACTATGAATAATGCATTGTTACAAATCAAGTAAGCACATGTATTTTTGTAAGACACTGCTTTTGTAAAAAATATATATTGGGTATGAGTGCACAACATCGAAATGAAAACATTGTTGGATTTTAAAAAGTGTATCTATTGGAAATGATTCTGATCATAGAATATTGCTGAAGTTAACCGTTTCATAATTGCCCTCATAATAATACTCAGCAGTGTTGCTGCTGTTATGCAGTATGTTTCTGAAAACAAAAGGCATACATTTCCTCTGCTTTTGAGTACACTTTTGCACATTTTGGAGACAAACCACCACTTAATTGACAATACTGGTAAATATATATTTGTATGAAGATCTATATTATTTATGTTTCTATTTACTGTACACTATATTAGCATTTTAGTGAAAAGGAGTCATTCGATTTTAATAACAGGTGTTCAATCTTCATTATGGTTGCCCATCCTTTTTGATGACTAAACCAATAAATTCACAAAGATAATTAGTTTGCTAGAAACAATGCTGAGGTCATGATTATAGCCTGCAATGCACTGTAGTAAAAATACCAGGATGAGATAGTAGACTAATGTATCTTACCATGACTCAGATCAAGAGTGAAAAGAGAGTTATGGTTTCAGCTGCAGCCCTGTGGATCAAAGGTCCAAAGACCCCAAGTAATATTTTGATAACAAAAATATTACATTTAAAGTACAAAATTTCTGCAAATAATGAAACTGCAATGTATCATTTGTTGTATAATCCATTACTTTTACATTTTACATAGGGTGGGTGGATATTGTGGGCTTACAAAAATCTAAGCAATGCCAGTGATCAGGGCTTGGACTGTAGAGGTGTAACATCTCATTTACAAAGTCAAGAGTCACTCATACGTACCTCCCCTACACTTTAACATTATCTAGCCATCTTTATTTACAGAAGCTAATGACTAAATTTCTCTTACATCCCTGGGTAGTATTCCCCTCAGACCAGACAGTTGCACTGGCTACAGAATCTATAAAATAAAAATACCAACATGTGGTGTTCATTAGACTCAGCTAGTCTGAATAGGTCAATCTGCAGTTTCAATTGGTTTCTTCCTGAATGCAAATCAGGAATCCTTTAAATCAATGTAGCACAGAGTTTCTACATCTGAAACCTACAGTACATGTCTTCTGGTACCTACATGTCTAGCTACATTAGGAATTGTCTACTGCCGTTGTGTCAGACAATGTGAGATCTATGAAGTGATGGTAATACATATTAGATAAGATTTCTTGGAATGTATTGTGTTATCTATATGAACGTTAAGTATAATTTAATTAAAAACAAATAAGCATATAAGCACAAATAAGATCATTATCGGGCAAACAAATGCCGAACAGCTCTTAACTGCCTTAGTGAATTTAAAAACAGTTTAACTCTTATATAAAAAACCCACTCTAAAGTAGGACATATCTGAGCTCCAATATCTCCAGACATAAGCTTGTCAGCATTTCGTTATCTTGAACATGTTAATTGTAGCCTTGAAACACGTTCCTACCAATAGATTATTTCCATTTGTAAACCCATGCAAAACATGTACATCACAAGATGCATGCATGTTGGATTGCATATTTGCATTACTATGGCTATGAAAACAAACTAGGCTGAGCACATGGTGTAATCTAGTGCTGGAGTGGCTACAATGTCATCTTCCAACAAGTATTAAAAAGCAGCATAAGAACTAACATAAGCGAGAGCATGTGACAGGTGCTGCCCAGCATTTTCACTTGGGAGTTGTATGTATCGTGATTGGATGCTTTCACGAGTTGTATCCAATCAGAGAGCTGCATGGAGCTCTCACCAGAAAACCAGGGTCAAATCAAAACACAGCAGCAAACTGGTTAGTGCAGATATCATTGTATTGGGCAGGTGTTAAAGCAGACCAGAGCTAGCTGGTGGGTCCCTGTTGGAAAGGAAAGAAACATTGCGTGCAGTTCAAGTTTAATGGCCTCACCCTGACCACCACAGCTTTAGCAGCAGTTCAAAGTATTTTCAATTACTTTGAGATCTCCTTTCAAAGGGAGTCCCAGTGAAAACAATGTCCTAATATATGGAATGCAAAGGCCACAGTCAACACAATCTGATTTATCCATGTTGTCTGAAAAATCCCATGTTTTATTTTTCTCTACAAAATTTATGACAAGCAGAAGAGATCCTACTGTTGACACGAACATCTATTTTATAATTTTTTTTTCAAAAGTGAGTTTGCTTAAAACGAAATATTATCATATTGTATGTTAAAACTCACGCTTTTGAAACATACCCCTGCATGTACCTCTGAATTTGTGCAATGTTTAAAAAGACCATTTGCAATGAAAATAACACTAGGGAATAGGAAATCAAGTGTTTGGATTTCGTGGGATTGTGTGCATCTATTTTTTTTTAAATACACTCTTACAATAAGGAAAACAAAACTACTAAGAGGCAAGTTCTTCTGTAATTTCAAACAGTCTTCTGCATGTGACAGTGCAGTTTTCCTTGCTTCACATGTCCTTGACTTGACGATGCAGAAAATGTATGCTGATTAGTTGTATATTCCCTCAGCATGAAGACACACAAATGGCTGATTTCACAGACCCTAATTACCACTAGTCAGGCTCTAATCACTCCCTGCTTTCACTCGTTGTCTTTCATGGAGTTATACTAACAAAATAATATCTTCAAAATCCCTGATCCTTACATTTCAACTGCAGCTAGGTTCCAGGTGTAATGAAGCCATCTGTATTCCTATCGCAGCCTCCAATTACAGACGACCTTCTTCAATTCCTAGCAGCAAAACAGTGCGACAGGCATGGCGGTATGCACGCTGGCTATCTGACTGCTCCCTGTGGGTCAGGCTCACATGCTGCGCTCACCAGTTTGAGACGCTCTCTATTTCAGCTGTTGGTCAGACCCGACCATTTCCAGCGAGCACCACCTGAGGCACAGTCTGTGCTCCAGGGATGCTGCCTGTACTTTTCAATTATTAATAGAAAACTGCTAATAGCTTGGCCATCCCTTTCCTCCAACACAACGGGGGACACTTATAAGGCTGCATCAAATAATCCCATTCCTATGTATCATTCGCACAAAAGAAAATATTTCTAGGACAGATGATTGAAGCAGTACTGTTTTGGTAGAAAGGGAAGCAATATAGTACTACTGAAATACAATATCAGCTATTGATTGTTTACTGGACTAGGCCAGATGAGAAGTGTGCAAGCAATATTACTGTGCACTGCCCATATCAGGTAAACAAGGCCTAAAAGGCTTGCATATCCCTTAGTAGCTACTAAAAGTCAATTTTGCAATTTGTATTTCTATTTAAAATCTACACAAACAAAGCCAAGAAGCAAAATTATACCTATACTCCAGACATTCACATAATCTCCCTCGTAGATTACAATTAGGCAGAGTCATGTCAAGACAGGCCTATAAGAAGATGCTATAGTCTCTATTGCATTGGGAAAATGACTATGGTTTACATCATTTTAAAGATAGATACATAGCATGCATAGTATTTTTGACAAGTGTTCTATTAATAAGAGCGAACAGGCCCACCCCCACGCTGATAATCCTTTTGGAATGAACTGCTGTTATTAACCACCCACAATCTGTTTTTTAGTATCAGTCTACTGTTCTTTTTTCCCCCACTTTTCTCTAGAAAATCCTACCGTCTTGTTCTTCTCAAGCAAACAAGAGCAAAGGCTTGCAGCTACCAGAAGAAACGGACCACTCCCTGAGTGGAAAGCCAGTGTCCCCGAACAGATCTGCTTGTCACAGGAACGACTGACTAGGGCCTCCAGATAAACATGTGCCAAATGAATGCCTACAGCAGGGTCTTTAACACAACACAAAAGGAGGCCAGGCAGCGAGCATTGTGCAGCCTGGCCTGACAAACAAAACACATTCTTCAGCCTGCCAGACTGTCTTCAAAAGCTCTTCTGTTGTAACTGCGTATATAGCTGACAGATAGATAATTCTGCTTAGAAATACCCTCAACATTCACATATTTTTAAAAATGTAAAATCTCAAAAAAGCACTGACATACAGAGCAAACAAACAAAGGTTTAAGGCAAGGCCTTAACTCCCCACGTCACATACATCTGTAGGTGCTATAAGGATTTATATCAAATACAGTAAAATAGAAACCTTAACAGGCCCTGTATTAGGGAAGTATGAGTGCCTTTAGCATTCAGGGTTAAAACAGATTAAAAAATAAAAATAAAAAAATTTAAAGGTGCAATCAATACAAGTCCTCTCAAATAAGATTGGAACACAACCTGAAAATATTTACAGGATACACTACAACATGGATTTGGTAATGGAGATTGTGTGCCCTTTTACAGTCCCACAATACCAATGCGGCTTTGGGACATAATTTGAATTAAAACCAGTGATGCAAGAACAATTCACATATAATCGAGAGCAGCTGACAGAAATAATCAAAGCTCAGATGGAAAAAGCAGTCTCGCCACAGAATCAGGTCACTGTGCTGTGTAAATAGTTTTAGAAAGGTGGGTGGCTGCTGGCATAGTAATTAGCAATTGAGAAGCGCTGAAAATCTCAACCAAGCCCCTACATTCCTGGAAATCATGAAATGGTTGTGAAAATAGAACAAAAAAACACTTTTTTTTTTTGTGATGCAAATTCTAGGCCTTTGTCTCAACCCCACTGTCTGCAGAAGGTATTTATGTATGCGACAGCCACCTCCTCTAGCCCTTTTACAATGCAAGGAAAAGCAGGAATGACTCTATTAGTATTCATGACAACACTGGAACAAAGCCGCCAAGCCTCCAAACAGTGAAATAATGATATGAAAAAACTCACACAAGGTTTAAATGTACATACCATTTCAAATATTACTCCATTCTTCCTTTAGATGTTTTCAGTACATCTGCAGGATGCGATGCAAGGTGGTGCCTGACTTGACCCACTGCATGCCACTGTTACATCAGTTTGGATGATGCAGCTCATTATGGGAAAGACTGTTGCTATGGAAACCAAGCTGTTCTGCAGTGCTATTGGAGCTTGCAGTAAGTTGGTCCTCCGGTGAGGTTCAGTGTCTCAGATGGGCGTGGCTCAGTAACAGCACAGTAAAAAAGAAAAGACAGCTCTCCTGTATTTTTTAAATTTCTGTTTCAAAGCTGTGCTGCTGAATATTTATGAGACACTAACACACTAACACGCTTTACATCGTATTTTATTTCTTTTAAGTGTGAGCAACCTTATCAATGTTTCCTTCTTGTTGTGATGAAAATGTCATTTGTTTCTTGTTTGTTTTTCATTTTTGTCCAGGAGGATAGACAGATTTTTTCAAGCACAAACCTATAGTATATAATATTCTGTTGTTTTCTTGTGTCTATTCACTTCTGAAGGTCACATGGTTTCTTTGCAGCTAGAGCGAACCATGACACAGAAAGTGACTGACAGGAATATTGTAGGTAGCAGCATGTTTATATTCCCCCTTGTTAAACTGCCTGTATATAAACACCATCAGTCTTTAAAGAACATCTTTAGACATTGTCATTATCAACTGATTTTAAAAAGTATTATTAGTGTAATGCTAACATATTTGTATCTGTTTAAGCATTATAGTAGTAGGTTACTAAATTTGCAAAGTAATAAATTGTCAATTATTAAATTCACACCCTCATCTTAAAATATGTGGGAAACGGAAAGCAAAAAAGTGTGTTTTCCCTGATGCATAAACAGGTTGTCGCTTTGTGTCTGCTTCCATATTAAATTATGAAACCTCAAATGCGTCACTAAAAGATCGCGCCTAAATAAAAGCAGTTCAAATAGAATAACTTACTGGAAGAAAGATTAGGCCTAATGTGTAGTAATTGAGTAGCTTACATAAATGACATGTAAAACAGATTTACGCTAAAATGCATGCCTTTTTTACTTTCTTGAAAATCGCTAAATAAAAATTTAAAAGGCTCCAGTTCTAAATCTTTTACAAAATGGTTGTTGTCAAGAAGAGTCTTGGTATACATTTTAAATGAGTGTGCTGTTTACAGTTTTACCCTTTCTGTTTGGTTATTTATTTTACAAAGCGAAGCTGGATATTACTCACTGAGAGGAGATGGCAAGTGGCATAAATCTACAATCACAAAATGAAATGAATTTTCTAATTTTTTTGAACCAATGTAAAGATGTTACATTAATGTTATTAAATTAGCAAGAAACACCATAGGCATAGTTTGTGCAGATAGGACTAGTTAAATGAAACCTGATCTGTTTCATTATCATTTATACCTTAAAGGGCGTGTCCTGTATTCTACATTCCTCCATCAAGTAGACTATTGTGCATCTTTTCAGAAAGCAATCCAGTTGGTTTACATTAGTTAAAGGTAGTTTCGCCATAGTGACCAAAAAAAAAAAAAAAAAAAAAAACCTTTTCATTTGGAGTTTTACATGCAGCTTTAAGTTCATATATAAAAGGGCAGGGCCCACTGCACACAGGAGAAATACATCACCGGAATTAAAACAGCCTAACCCTACATCCAGAATTAAAACTCAAGATGGTTCTGCCAAACTGAGATTATAAACTGTGTGGTGAAGGAAAGCATTCTGAGGATTACAGTCACTGTGACATTCAAGACTCATGACCATTTCACCATTCTCTACACTACTAGGTACAGGACAGAAAAGTAGATAGCAAGCCAACCAATCTATTGTAAATCAAGCTCTGAACAGATGTTCTAAACCCCTGCTCTGCCAGCTCCCCCTGTGGGTGATGCCTGTCCATTTGTCTTTTGTTCTTGTTCTCGTTCTCTCTCTCTCTCTCTCTCTCTCTCTCTCTCTCTCTCTCTCTCTCTCTCTCTATATATATATATATATATATATATATAGAGAGAGAGAGAGAGAGAGAGAGAGAGAGAGAGAGAGAGAGAGAGAGAGAGAGAGAGAGAGAGTGAGAGAGTAAACGGTACCGTAGTTTGGGATGGCATCAAAACCCTAAAGTACCTTTTCAAACACACTTCCTTACAAAAAGTATGGTTAAACATACCAAAACTTCTTTTGAAGACACACACCCACATATATATATATATATAATATTACTATATATATTATATATATATATTATATATATATATTACTGCCTGCTGTGCAAAAGTCTTAGACATTTTGCATTGTTCTACTCTGATGCATTATGAGCATCAATAATTTACTCAAAGCTTCCACTAGTGTTTTCTACTGTTATAACAACCTTGACTTACATAAAGGAAAACAATTAAGCTTAGCTTAATTAGCTTCACTTGACTTTCAAGGTGTGGTATCTGAAGCATAATCAACAAGTACAGAGAAACATCATCTGCAATTGACAAACCCAGGACTGGAAGACTCAAAAAAGCTATCTAACAAGGATGAGCAATACTTGAAGATAATATCCTTAAGGAATAGAAAGAAGACAAGCGTTGAATTGACAACAGAACTGACCGAAGGTACAAGTGTCGTGGTTCATCTATCAACAGTCCAAAGCACCTCTGACCATTGTTCCATTGTCCAGTTTCTGTGTTCTTGTGCATATTTTAGCCTTTTAGTCTTGTTCCCCTTTCTTAACAGGCAACACATCCTTTAAGTCCTGATTTCAAGAGTGACCTTCGTACTGTTGATTTGATAGACAATGACACCTGTGCCTTCTGCCAGTTCTGTTGTCAATTAACAAACTTATCAGAACTGGAGCCATTTGTAGCTTTCAAGGTTCCACAACAAACATGCTGCTTAATCAATGCTGGCACTCTGAGTATGCTCCCATTCTTCAGTTGTAATTGCATTTAAATACTTTGATTTCCCATCATTTTAGAATTGGAGAATGCTCAAAGCAATATGAATAGAATCAGCATTATGAAATAAAAATGCTGATTGATTTTAAACCCTGGTCCACAGTCCAGTTCTGTTTTCCTATTTTTAATAGCTATAGCTAGTGTTTCAGAGGCTCTGTAAGTGTTGTGCCATGTGCACCAGAGAGAGATGCATACACGACATATTTAGTGCCCGGTTTATGCAAACTTTATTTTATTTAAGTTTATTTTTCTTTTCTCCTTAGTCTTACTAGTAATGGTGGGGTCTGGATTAATGTATGGTGATTCATGATTCTATACAAAGTGCATACATGTAAAAGAACACTACCCAATGCATGTCCTTACTTGAATCTCCTGTTGGCCTTTACTCTTCTCAAGTGATGCCATAAAGAACACAGTACTTTATAAAGGCATTGTATTCCACTGAGGTTATCAGCATGTTAACTTGCATTGTTGTGCTTAGTGTTGTTCCAAGATAGAAATGCAATACCTTTATGCTGTGTTATTGCATTGGCTAAAGTACACCAGGGTTTAATAAGCACAAAAGACTCATTTTGTTTTGTCGAAATGTTGTATTTTAGCCTTGGTATAATGCTAGACAAAGTTATACCTATGGCAGATAAACAGGTTCAATGATGAAATCCTGGAACACAGTTTTGTTTGTTTTTTTAAACATTGGGCAACCCCTTAAATTTTTTTACAGGGTAATTTTTTTAATTTTTTTTATTTTTTTACTGTAACTTTTAAAAGAAACACCTATCATAATGCAGCAACCTTTTAAAAAATGTAATAATAATGGTAATAATAATTTCTTTAACCATATGGGACACTGTGACTAGACTAACAAATAATTTTCAAGGATATAGGCAATTCTGACATTAACCACAAGATGGCATCAGAATGCTAACTAATGTTGAGTCAGTAAAGGAATTAGACAAACATCTGAAATACCTGTTAAACGGCACATTCTTTCGAGTAGGAAAGAGACCATGCGTCTCAAAACATCGTCACATTTAATGTCTGCCTGACTGTCCAGGATAGCCCCCTGTGAAACCGCCTTTTCTTCTTTTTTATTTAAACATTTAAAAAATCTCCTCCACTCTGACTTTATGGACGCTGGAGGTTTACTCAATGCTGTTTAATATTGCAGTAATGTGTCATCATACAAGGGGCCGAACAACAAAACCTTGGTCATCAAACACTAAATGTAATATTCAGTGGCACTGGAACAATTTTTAAAGTGGGGGTGCTGAAAGCCATTGAAAAAAACTAACCCCTGTATATGCCATGCAAAACCAGGGGGTGCTTCATGTTACTCCATTCACCCTTATTTGAAGCCCCTCATTTTGTAAATTGATAGGTCAACCCTAATGGTAAAAGGACCTTGACATGGATTGCTATGAAATATACTACAAAAACAAGAAGATTATTAATAAATATAAATGTTTGAGTTTATATTTGTTCTCTTGCCTGTTTTGATTTTTTTTTTTTTTAGCTACATCCTACTTTACATTTAAAGTCGGTAGTGGAGAATGCACTGAAGTACTGATGGGAAAGGTTACGAAGCCATTGATGAGCAAGGTTGTTGTGGTTTGTCTGTTTTTAATAGTTCAAAACTTCAGAAAGTGCACATCTGTGCTATTAAACAGTGTTAAATCATTCATTAGCATCTCTGACATATTGCAACACTGAGCAGTGGGACTTTACAGAGGAACCTTAAAGTAGAATGGCATTTTAATTCACAATTTATACCATTCAAATTAAACATGTACTGGATATGCTGCCAGTTTAAGTATAAAACAGTGTAATCATGATAGTGGGTGTGATACTTTGCTCATACTAGGCAGGGTCAGTAGTAGCCCATTTGGCTGATTAACTTGACTGCATTATTACTACAGAGGAACAAAGCAACACAAACGTCTCTCAAATAGTCTCAGGTGGGATTCAAAAGTATTCAGAATTAAATCTAAACATGAAAGCCATTGCCTTCTTTGAGTGTAATATTAAGACCAAACACAGGGTTGCAAACCTACTGCTAATAGCACCACTTACAACACAATATTGAAGGAGAAAAAATAAAAGAAATTAAAAAAAAGATTTTATTGCAGGAAAAACACAAAGTAAATCAAACTCTTAATATGAATTTCTCAAAATCATTTATTTATTACTATTATACATAGCAGAGGGTGTTAAAATCTTAAGAGTTTGTACACCAGTTTGAATGAGGCAGATCTTATCCTTGAACAAATACGTTTGCTTTGAAAAAACTACACAAACAAGTGTGCTAGCAGCTGCAGATTTGAACCAACCAATTTAATTTTCCCAGTTTCAAAGTAGCATTTCTAATGAGTAATAAAATAACAAGGGTTCAGCAAAGCATAAAAAATGAAACAATACATCCATACTATTCATGCATCAGATTCTCACCAACACTGGCTCACGGTTTAATCCACCATTTTACATTCTCTCCACCAAACTACACTTTCTCAAACACAACTTCTACAAAAAAGCAGCATCTCTTACAGCAAAGAAATAATCTGTACCAAATTTTAAAGAGGATAAAGCAATGAGTCTTGTTTATCATAAGATGGTGAATTAAGTACACAGAAAGTCAATTAAATCTAATTCAATTTTAGTACATTATACCACATAAAGAAATCTGAATATAAGTTTTACAAGATTATACATATATAGCCAAGAGGCTAGGTGTGAGTACCCCGTAGTATTTATTGCTACATTAGCAATGCTTCAGGTTTTTGTTTTGTTTTTTTTTCTGGTGAGGGTAACACACAAGTAGACATAGAACCAAAATAGTTAATAGTTCTGGAATAACCCTGAATTGGTTCAAAGACATTATAAACTAGATGTTTATGAAAAGATTTACAAGCTAGAATGGGAAATGGCGTGACCTATGACTTGGTCCCCCCCCCCCCCCGTATATGCTGCCCTCAACCATGTTAGGAAAATCTCTTTATGAAAATGCATTAGACTCAGCATGAAAGACCATCAGTGATCTGTTTTTGTGAAATAAAAACCAACATGCACCTTTGCTTAATGAACAAATGGATTTTACAAAAAGTCTATGAACCTGGATAGCATTACGACATCGTGAGAGCAACAAAAAAAAAAAAAAAAAAACAACATTATACTACTTTGTTATGAACATGTCCCCAAGAATTGTGCTGTGCATGGCAGTAGCATTAAGATTAGTGGGATGCCCCCCATAAAAAGAGCAGAATTTCCACAGGCTCTAGTATCAGTAAAGATAGAAGGTGCAAACATACTTAATGTTTCTAACAGTACACTTCTGCATTCTCTTTCACAATAAAGTTCCATCCCAAACAGTGCAAATATTTGGGAGGTTGCACAATACACCACAGCTGTGCATTCTCCCACAGACACAGAATGTTTGGACAAAGATTGATTGCCAAAAACAAAAAGCACATAAAATGCAGCCATTAAAACAGGCTGAATATATAATGATTACTGATTAAACACAAATATGATTCTTTGCTTAAAAAAACCCAAAAAAACACACAATTCCTTTATATAAATATCCGCAATGATTGAAGTTGTGAAAAGTTTCCACAAAGAGTTGCTAGGTGATCGCACTGAGGTTGCATGCAGCAGCCAAATTACATTTCGCAGCCTGCTGTGTTAGAACCAGAAATCTCTCCATTCATGCCCATATTGTCCCAAAAGGATCGAGAAGCAGTGTGCAAAGCAATTTCCACAGAATAAATGAGAAAGCACTGTCATTAAACAACTGTGCAGCTGAACTGTCTTGAAATAAAATGAATGTATGACATGACTTTAAAAGTTGCATATCCAGACATTAAAATCCATGTCTAATGGAAAAGCTACTGTTGATGTGTTCCTATTTTTTATTATTATTATTATACCAAGGGATCTGCTTGTAGTTGATGTTGAATTAGCTGAGGTTGTAGTGGAGGCGGCAGCTGCAGTGGTACCAAGGATTCTACCATGTGTCCAGCATTAGACATCTGTGTTGGTGGTGGTGCTGCCACAGGGTTGGACGTTTCTACAATTTCTCCATTGTAAAAGAAGTACTGGCACTGCTGAATAAAGGACTCAATGACAGACTGATTGAGTTTGGTGGTAGAAAGCGTGTCCTTGTTTTCAAAATCTGGTCTCATCAGGGTAGGCCAAAAACAGATGGAGAGATTATCTGCCGTCATGAAGTTGGTTCTGCTTTGATGGCTCACTCTGAAGGCAGAAAAATGAGAGAAAACATTTGTAAAAATTTCATGTCTTTGAATAATATTTTAAGTAAAACTTATGACATTAAAGATTAATATGTGATAATGTTGAATTAGATAACTCCTCAGGAGATACAAAACAACAAGTGATGGCCTACTCTCTTCTGGATCTCTATGGGAACAATCAAGGTAACATCTGCAGGACTGAATCCAAGTGGTCACCCTCTAAATGTAAACACTATGTCAGCTGGTCCTGCCCAAGGGCACAACAGCTAAAAACCCGCAGCTGCAGCTTTAATGACATCCTTTCCTTTCAGATGATTGGAACGGCTGAACAAAACTTTTGAGAACACATTTTTTGAAACTATTTTTAGTTTGCATTACTTTTTTTCCCCTTTATTCTCCATTGTACTAATTTAAAACAAAGAAACACTCACATAGTCTCCCAAGTTTCAGTAATGGTACTTTTTTCAACAATATAGCAAAAATGGGGGGGGGGGGGGGGGATCTGCAGCAGTGTCTCCAGAATTGCCATTATTTTTTTGACACTCTTCCAACAGCAATCTTGTCAACTGTGACCGAAGCAGATTTGCAACAAGGAGAAGCAACCTTATATATTGTACGTGTAAGGGATTCCGCTTACATGAAAGCATAGATTTCAATTATTTTGTTCAACCTGTGTAAATGAATATATTCTTTGCTTTTATGGATACCGTATAAGCCAATACTGGATGGTAGCGCATTATATTCTTTTAACAGTTTTTCTGAATGATCTGCATTTACACAGTTATAGTGTGAATGTAATGGCATAAATGTCCATGGAGTCTAATCTTGCATTCCTCTCATGTATATCAGATTGTGCCTCTAGACGGCAATTAAAAAAATTGCCAGTACTATAAATATTCTATTTCTGAAAGAAATTAGTTTAGGATGCGTGGCGCTGCACGAGCAACGCTGAAAAAGTACAAAACAAACGTCATCTGTGTTAACCCTAGTAAAATGAACTGTCGAGGCACAAAAATATCCCTTAGGTTATAATTATTAACCTCTGTCAAAAAATGAACACACATACACATTCACAGAATCCAGTTACAGATGGTTTTCTTAAATAATGTATCACCTGCTGTTTGAGGATTTTGATCAGGATCTTCTCAGCTAACTAATTCCTCAGCAGTGCGGTTATTATCCTTCAAGATTTCGAAACTGGCTGTATTGGCAACTTAGTTTCAAGCTGCTTCATGCCTCAAAAACACATTAATGTTGACCTTGCCTTCAGCTAGTACACTTGCTGTCTAGTGCTCCCCACTCCTCTGGGCAGTTTACAGGCAAGCCTGTTGAGGCCCAGCCAGTCTACAGGGGTTGCTGGTTCGCTGTGAGCCAATGACACCTTGGCCTATCTAAGCCCCCCCCCCCCCCCCCCCGGATGGCGCTCTGCCAATGGCGCGCCGCCCCCTGGGAGCTCCCTTCCGCAGTCGGCAGAGGAATAGCCTGGACTCGACCCGGCGACCTCCAGGCTATAGAGCGCATCCTGCACTCCATACGCAACTCGGGAGCCCCCTGGTGCTATATTATGATCTACTTATTAACACACCAGCCTTTTCTTTACGCGTAGATAAGAGGCAGTTTGTACAACACAGAAGTTATAAATATGCAAGTTTTCAAGATCACATACGATACGTTCCTTCAGGTGAATTTCAGAAGCAACAGTCGTTGTTTACATTTTAAAGGTATATTCTCTCTTTTTTTTCTTTTACACCTTCAATAGGAAATGTACGTGGAAATAATTTGGTTCTTTGTACATTTAAAAGTTTATGAATCAAAATCAAATGGTTGACCAATCCAGTATTTCAGTAAAAAAAGATGGAAAATACCTAGCTTGTAATTTGTACAATACCTGTACATACCTGATACAAAAAAGTGACTACATACCGGTTCAGGTGACCAATGACATACTTAAAAACTTCATAGTTCACAGATGGGAATTTCTTCACTATTTCCTTGAGGACCTGCAGACGCTCTGTTCTGTCAACTATTTCTGTAGAAAAACAAAAGATGATAAATGAGATGCAGTTTTCTGACTTTTCTTCCAATTTATTTCTACATCAGTTTCAGAAAAAACATGCTAAACGTCCATCTTGTATTACCTTTTTAATATTATCCTGCATTCTGTTCTTTTCTTGTCAAATGATTCACCAGGGTTTTATGGTGTTTCATAGTTTGTTTTGGATGGATGCAACACAGAATCAGAACTTTTTGTATGGAGGGTCAAGGGTATCCATAAGAATGGAAACTAAAAGGTTTGAAAAAAGGTATTTAAATGCTTAGAAAATGAACCAAGAATAATTTAATAGTTGGTTCAAAGAGGTTCATGGAGAAAGGACCAACCTTGCTTCTTTTAGATGACATTGCTTTGAAACACAGTCACTATGACAGTTAATTTTATATGAATCTATGATAATTAACTACAGTAGCCTGGAATATTTTGAGAGGTGCATTATAAGCAATGGGTACAATGAACATCAAGTCATGCACACACACACAGACACACACACTATGAAACACCATCCTGTATTCCACAGATGACCTATTTATGAAGCTTACTGGGCACTAGCCAATACTAGTTAAGTTTTACAGCTGTGACTTCATATTTTCATCATGCTGTCTACCGGTAAGAAACTTATTCATGAAATATTAGAAAAAGAGAAAGAATTGACATTTTCTTTCTTTCTTTGTTTAGCCTAACAGTAACAACCCCCTTTACCAAATAGACTGGCGCCACCAAGCAAAGTACTTCAGTGTTTAAGTCCCCAGAATAGCACACAGCCTACAATTTATAGTATATATAGTTTGATGGCAAGTATATAATGGTTTCAAAACACAGATAACCTTATTTGTGTGGCTGGTGTCAAGTGAAGTTCAAAGAAAACTTCAAAAGTTAGACCAAAAGAATTCCATGTGACACTGGCTCTTAAGAATGTGGAGTTTAATCACTAAAGATAAGAATTATCCCTGGCGGTATCAAAGCAACTCAAAATTGACAGTTTTAGTTTTACACACTGAACTTCACATGTAACATAATCTTAAGAACACCAAGTAAAAGTTGTATTCATTCTGTATTTTTTGTATCCTTCATACTATTTGATATGCAGACCACATGACTAGCTTAGTTTTTATTCTTAAGCTCTTTCTGCAGCATTTTGCTTTCAACTTGTAAAATGGTACTATGTGGAGGTATTTGTACAACACGGTAGATCTATCATGTTACATCATGGATGGACGATTACAGGGTTATTATTAGAAACCATTTGCAAGTTGATTGAGGGAGAGGAAATATCATTTGCTACAATGTAGAAACCTTTGCAAGTAGAAACATATCCCAGGAGTAAAGAATATGTTGTGTGTTACTTTACCCCAGTGAATTAACTACAAAGCAAAGGATGCCAAACAGCAGTTCAAGCTAAGCGTACATAAAGTTGAAACCATTTATTTAACTTTTTGTTTTGTTTTATTCTTTGCCATTGCTGTTTCTTCACAATAAACAGTGGCCATACATGCTTTATAAAGTAATTACATGAGGTTTACTTGTGGCTTTTTGTAGCTGAACAAGAAAAACGAAAACTGAAATTTTACTTTAAACATAACAAAAAGGCATAAGTAAACCTAGTGTTATTACTTTGTGAAGTCGTGTCTGTGGCCACTGTTTACTGCAAAGCAACGGCAAGGAATGAAAAAAGTAAAAAAATAAATAAAATGTGGTGTCAACTTTATGTACTATTTACTTCAGGAATAAACAAACGAACGTTTAACTTGAACTGCTATTTGGCGTCCTTTGTTTGGTAGTTAATTCACAGGGTTAAGCAACAAAACTTATTCTTTACTCCTGGGATATTTCTCTATTGTAACGTGTTACATATTGCAACATCATGCTGTAAAATAATGACAGACACATACACACACACACGTCCTTGCTGCTATGCTGTCACTGCCTGCGTTTTGAGCAATATAATGGCTTGTATTATTTTTTAAAATGAATGAATATCCGACCACACACACACATATACACACACACACGACAATGGCAGTCACCCTTCAGTTAGCCTCATATTTTGTTACAGTTTATAAGCAGAGGGAGACTTTGAAACGTGCAGACCTTAAAATTCTACTTTGTGAAAACAAACCTGCCAACATTAGCTTGCTTAAACTGGTTCAGAAACTTCGGAAAATTTCTACTTACTGGCTGTTTCCACCAGCTCAGGGTGTAGATTGTAAGGAATAAGAGGATCAGGCAGGTCAGCAAAGAAAGCTTTAAGAGCTCCCGCCACTGCATTTACTGCCACATCCATTGCCATCAGATCCACACTGTGGTCTAGAAGACAAAAAAAAATACAAAAAAAAAAAACCTTTTTTTATTAGAAAGCCTAAAGAAAGGCGACAGCAGTCACTATAAATAGATCTGCAATGTAAAAGCAAAACTCTACAATTGAGAGTAAAAACATTTATTTTTATAAGAAATAAATAAAGCAAACCAGATTAACAGTCATGGATTTGAATTAACATAGGTTGGCTACCAGGCAAATAAATGCTTATTAGTTACACTTTTTGGTAGAATTTTACTATATAAAAACCATCATCTCTTATAAACATTGTTATGTACAGTTACAGTATGTGTCAATTTAGGTACCGTCTGCCATTTACAACTTGACATGACTAAAATAATACAATTTTACAACATGACTCTTGTGGATATTTGTTTACATTATTGTTAAGTATAAACATTTTGATCAAGTACATGGATTTTGAATCAATCACATTTTTATTTCCCATGAAAAACGAATTAATTCAACAGAGACTGTTATATGATTTAAATTCAAGACATACTACTAATTTGCTTAACAGACCTTAGGAAACACTGGACTGAATACATGACATGGTTCCACATTTCTATTCAAGCTGATAATGCGAGGTGGTTACCCTAGAATATGAAACAAACCATTACCTTGGTCAAACTGCTTTTGAATATTATCTTGATCAGTCTTATTTCCACTGACACGGTATAAACCCTCAGTCAGCAATCCTGGAGGAGAGAAAAACATTATTGGAGGATGTGTTTACCTTAATAAAGCAGTAAATATTTATGGTATAGAAAAAAACGATATAATCCCTTGTATAAAAACAGTATTACACCCCAACCAAGAAAAAGCCATTATAAAATCAGGACAGAAAAAAAAAAGTTACCATCCTACATTCCCTTTAAGACGTTCATTCAGTTAACCGCTATGGCTAAAGTAACTTCCCATTTTTAGCCACACTGGTAAAATGTAAGCCATACCAAAGAATATTGAAGAAAACCATAAATATGTTTTATTGTACACAATAAAGACTATAACTGTGCCCAGCAACCCTCTCCTCTAAACACTAAACTCACCAAAGGTTTCTCTAAATACAAATATTGGGGAGCTTTTCAGCTTCCAATGCAGGTCTGAATGACATACAAAACACCACACTGTCACTGGTAGGACTCATAATATAGGTTCTGTCTGCCATTAACAATTTCACAAGACTAAAATAATACCATTTTACAACATGACTGTTGTGGATGTTTGTTTACATTATTGTTAAGTATAAACATTTTGAACTGGTTATAAACAAACACACTGTTTCAACAAGACAAAACAGTGTAAATTATTTCAAAACACAAAGATATTTAACTCTTTGCGGTCCTATGTTGGACCAGGTCCGACATCATCAAAAAAACATAAAGCACAGGTCTCTAGTTGTTTTTTTTTTCTCCGGAAAAAAGCAGAGAAAAACTTTCAATGGCCGAGTGAGACCAATAGGAGCCGAATGAAGCCGAAAAAAACCAAAACAAAAAGGGCGTATCTGACAGCCCCACGCACCACAGAGATAACACGGACATAAACAAAGCAGATAGCTGCTTCTGCATCCAAACAATATCGTGGACATTTGCAGAGCTTTTTCAGATGTTATACTAATAAAATTATGACTTGGATCACATTATTGAGGGGTTTGGTGATAAAACAAGTGATCAGGAGAGGATTTATCAGTATACACGTCTATAAAGTGAACAGGGGAGGGGCTTGGCTGGAGATGCAGTACTGATGTCGTTTTGTCATGCAATGCCTTTTAAACCTGTTTTACTCAGAAAAAACAGCGCATGTAAAATAAATAGCGCGTGTGAAAATAAACCGGACCTGATGCGCCTGACAAGTGCTGAATAAATGGACCGCTAAGGGTTAAATGCCAGACCCTACCCTTTACTTACACATAAACAGTATATTTAAAGTGCAGTATAACTATGATTCCCATTTAATCAATATTTCTGAATTGGTTTGCTGATATGATATTCATGTGCTGAACCTTTACGTTATTTTGATGGTGTCGTGGTTTTCTTTCCACTGCAGAACGGTAAAGCGAAACTGCCAGTAGACAGTGCGAAGTGTAGGTTAATATAAATGCCTCCCTCACTGGCCGTAGCTCTAGCTACATAAGCTGGTAATATTAAGTAGGATTGTACAGCCATGACTGTGTTTAAAAAATACATAAATAAAAAAGGTGTTTTTTCACCTGGGACTACTGACAGTAATATTGCACGGATTCCGATATTAAAACTCAATAAATCATAGCGAGACGAATCCTTTTTAAAATAGTAAATGTGCTCGTTCTTTTATTAACTGTTCTTATTCCGGATGTTCTTGGAATGTTCTGTTACTATTTCCAAACTAAATTTCAGTATATTTTAAAGAGACTGCAAACAGCGACTGTGGCTTTTACTGTCGTATCTTTGTTTCTAATCAACGTTAGTGCGCATGTTATGTAACCAAGCTAAATAGCTCTCATTGGGTGAAACAAAATGAAACAAAACCTGTACTGATTCATCTGCCAGCACACATTCTAAGTTTGTCATACACAAACCTTCGCCACTGTGGCGAACAGTGAAAATGAATTGAGCCACACAGGAAAACATTTAGCTTGTGGCAACGTAGCGAGCAGGTAGCGGGAACATAGCCAGCAAAATGTCAGCATTCGAACTGTACTATTTCCATTTAGCTCTAGTAAGCTAGACAAAATGTACTTAAACTGTTCATGTAGCAAAGCAAATGAATTGTGGCTCATCTGCAGTTTTACTTAATGACTTAAAATTTAGTAGGCACAAGGCTCTTACATTTTTCTCTTAAATAACCTATTTCCCATCCCCTAGGTTAACAGTGAAGCCCAGCATGTATATTATGGGACTATGCTCAAATATTTGACTTTTTGCTCAGCCAAACAGTGAAACAGAATCCTGTTCTGGCTACCCATTGATGCGTTTTGTCAATTTAACTTCTACATAATAATCTCTGTGCCTTTGGTTTTAAAATGCATGTCCCAAATTGCCTCAAGTCAGTAGCTGTCATGAGGACTCACAACTGGAATTGCTTGCCTAGCTTGTTTGAAATGACTGCAGACAGTGCAAATATCAACAGGCCACCAACAAAAAGATATACAATTTGTATCCTGAATAACCCTTGTTTAAATTACCAGCACTGTTGTTAAATACAGCATGCAATTTCCATAGATTAAATCACAATCCTATAGCCCAATACAGTCATTTAGTCACTTTATGTACACTATTATGCACTGGACAGGTCTGCCATAAATTGGGTTTGATCTCAAGTGGCATTTCTTTTTCTCTTCACATTAGAAAGCAGTTACGCTGACTCTATGTTTTGGATTGCACCATACTGGTGCAAACAATCTCTTCCAGCACAATGCTCGCTCTTCACTGTGCTTGGAGAGAAATACAGTGGAACTCACGGTGATACAGCTTGACCCTTTGGCTAAACACCAAATAGAGCTAAACAAATTCTGCCATAGTAAAATAATTCACCAGAAATAAGCAGCAAAAAATAAATAAATATCTATTTTCATATGCATGGAATTTTTTATTTATTATTATTATTTCAAATCATAAAATTGTCCATTTGTGCATTCTTTCAATTTCATGTGGAGACTTGAGACTCATTTATTTAGACAACTAAATAAAATAAATAAATAAATAAAATAAAACAATGACTTGCTAGACAACGGAGGTGCAGTTTCTTCTCTGAAATCACCCAACTAGATCATTTATTTATCTTTTCAACAACAACTTGCCTGGCTGTTCTACCAGCATTTCTGTGATCATTTATCTGGAAAACAAGAGCAATCTGGAAGACGATTTGCTTCTTGAGCTAGCAGGGGTACGGTGCCTATTCGGACTGCAGAATACAAACATGCAGGTTAACCCTTTAAGTGTTAGCCATAGATCCATTTCTAGTAAGTTATAAAAATGTAGGTATAAACTATCGAAATACATATTGAACTGGATCCATTATATAGTTTGAGAAGCTAAAAGTACGTCACATCTGATAAACTGTTTTAGTGTCATTAGCAATTCAGAGGAAAGGGTTTTTACTACAAGTTAACCCCCGACTGCCACCCGTTCCATTGTTTATGATCTAAAAGTTCACTATTTCTTATACCACAACATTTATTTTTGATTAACACCTAAAGTGACTAATTGTCAAGGTGACTCACCTGTGTAGAATTTCATGATCACTGTCATTATCACTTGTCTGTTCAAGCCGATTGCTTCCATATGCCACAGGGCTTCCAATAAGCAAGGCAGTCTATGCTAGTATAAGCTGCTATGGATAAAAATCCCTTCAGAATGCCACCCCAAGTGTACTGACTAAAAGCACATGTATTTTTATTTAAATTTTCCCCTTTTTAAAAGAGTTGCTTAATTCCTCATTATTCTTACTTTACACACATCTTATTTTTTTACAAATGTGACTGATAGTCATCTGTCAATCAAATTTGGTAGACATGGCATCTGCACCCAGTTCAACCAATGAAAGCTGTAAATAATTTTATAGGCAAAACCTATGATTGAACAGGATTTCACTTTTACAATATGTATTATTTTCTTTTTTTTTTTTTTTTTTAATTAATGCTAGTTAGTGGCATTATATTATATTATCAGAGATGATTGTTTACCTTTAAAATCCCCACCCATAAGGAAGCAAGAGGTGCAAAAGGTGTTAACTTTATTCTATACATTACTAAAGGTACAGTAATTGTTATTAATACCTTTTCGATTATGCAAACTACTATCGGCCCCAATTAGTTTGGATAATTGACTCTCTACTGTATATTGGAAAACAAAACTGTATAACTGAAAAGCACATAAAGGGTTAAAACAACCAGGTTCAACCTTTAAACTGCCAGTATACTTAGAAGGGTAAATTCTAATAAATATTTGCATGATTGCAGGTTTATTTAGTTATTAAAAGACACATTCTGCTATCTGTATAATCAGAAGCTCCGTCTTCTATAATTAAGCAAATACGGGAGTAAAATATTAAATTGTAATGCAAGACATCCCCGCCATGTATATACTGATCAATGCAGTCATGATATTTCTTAAGTGACTGGAGTGGATTTTTTCTAATATTACCTATATTAATTACATAGCACAATATAAAAAAAAAACTACACAGAAACCTAACTTTGCTTACAAAAGAATTTGAACAAACGCTGAACAAATAAATGAAATAATATTACAACAGAAAACCGGGTCCTGGTCTGTGATGATTGACTAAAATCAGACCTTTCTACTTTGGCCTGTATGTATATTATGTACGAGATGTCAACGGTATTGTTACAGAGACTGGACAGAAGGATTAGTACATCTGTGTTCCAACTGTTACGTATAGATCAGTCTATTCAGTTTAGTTCTGATTTGCAATGAACAGATGGTTAACATTTAGAATTAACCATTTTCTTCAAGCATAAATCTAAGACTACTACATAATCTGCCTTTGAATGGATCATTCAGAAATGCATGAATAAAGGTATGTGTTACGTGGATCTCTTAGTACCGATTGGCACAAAAACATGATTTTTTCAGTTGGCTATTCTGTGTTTTTTGTGGGGGGGTTCTTTTGGGGGGGGACACACAGATAGTTGTAGAAGTACCTTCATGATGCCACTTGAACTAGCAGAAAGCGTGAGTGTTGGCGCATTCATTAGAGTATTTCTGACATGTAGGAGCCTGGCTATGAGCAATCCAACTCAGCAGGGAATTAACATGACTAAATAATTGCACTGACTGATGGGTAAAACATCTGTACATCCTGGTTGGACACAGCTTTTACACCACCTGTGAAGAGTCATTAATGCAAAGACCAGCTTTTCTCTAGTCGTTTAATGTCCAGCCCTGGAAAAGAAAAGAGTTCACTTTGATGATCTTGCTACTTTATGTCCTACACTGTGTTCACCCTGATGACAACAGAAGTAAATGTTTCTTAATGTAATGTGACAGCCAGCAAGCCCCAATCCCTGCATGTCTCCCACAGAAAGTGGCTGTGGAGCATCTCAAACACAATGAGTCAATCTGCCCTCAAGATTGCACTTAATGTGACTGCACCCAACTGTAGGAGGTGCAAAGATGCTATAGGGAAAACGGTCTCTCAAACTACACTTGTTAATGCATATCGACAACCCACAATTTTATTTTCGTGTACAGTCTATTTTAATTCATGACTTTCAGTACCTCAAGCATATAACTACTGAACCTCTGCAGTTTTTATTTGAGCTAAAATTGCAACGGGGTAATGGTCCGAGCTTACTCCCACCCACAATCACATTTTTCACCTCTGAAACACATAGGTTTTGGGAATGCAGGAAAACAGCAACTCAGTGGTGTTCACAGGCATAAATATTTATTGTGACTCTGGATACGTCACACAAATGACAACTGATGCTCACAGACTAACAGATTGTATACAAAATGACTGACGTTCACAAATATCAAGCTCATGAATGACCCAACACACAGCAAGACACAGGATTAAATAAGCCCCAGCCCCACCTACTCATAACAGGATCAATTATTCATTAAACAGTTACACCTGGAACGATTTTATACATAAATAAATTAACATCCATTCCATTTACAATAAACATTCATGAATTTTCAAATTAAACATGTTTCTTCTCCTTTAGACGTTTGTGTTTAACCTGTATGAATACCGTCTTTGTTTACAAACAACGATTGAAAAACTATTCCATTATTGTTTACATGTTATCATTGTCATTATTATTACTCTAGTCCCTCTTACCAGTAAAAACTGATCATCATTACCCCTTCTATTGCAAGAACAAAACACATCTCACATGTAAAGCTACGGTAACGTCATTAAGGTAAGCATTTTAATCTAAATAAAGCAATATACTGTCCTATATTAAGTATACTTGCTCAACAGCATGCATGATACACAACCTGCGGCTCTATTGCCAGTAGAATAACAATAATCATAAACACAATAACATGCATTTAACTCTTTGCGGTCCTATGTCGGACTAGGTCCAACAATATGATTTTCCCTTTCCGGTCCGACATCATCAAAAAGACGTCAAGCATAGGTCTCTAGTTGTTTTTTCTCCAGAAAAAGTAGAGAAAACCTTTCAATGGCCGAATGAGACCGATACAAGCCGAAAAAAAGGGGGGGAGGGGGCAGATCTGAGCAATACACATAGCCCTTGCACCACAGACATAAACAAACAAGATAGCTGCAAAGAATATCACAGACATTTGCAGAGTTTTTGAGATGTCATTGTAATAAAATAATGACTTAGATCGCATTATTGAGAAGTATGGTGATAAAACGAGTGATCAGGAGATGATTTATAAGTATGCACAACTATGAAGAGGTATGTGATAAATACAGCCAACAAGGGGTGGGGTGCGGTTGGAGATGCAGTACTGACTGCCCTGTTAATACGCAGTGCCTTTTAAACCTGTTTTACTGTGAAAATAAAATACTTTTAAACAGTGCATGTAAAATAAACAGCGCGTGTGAAAATAAATTGGACCTGATGCGCCTGGCAGGCACTCAATAAATGGACCGCAAAGGGTTAAGTATTACAGTGAGGGTCTCACCCTGACAAAAATGAATGTTCTCATTACATTTAAATCTAGCCATTAAAAGAGTAAAGCCTATAACACGTATATTCATTCTTCTCATACATTCACTCTCAAAAAGTATGCTTTATAAAAAACATTGAATTTGTGTTTTCTAAAATTGAACTTATATTGTAGTTCTGATGCAATGGTTAATTCACAATGCAGAAAGGTAACAAAACAAAAAAAGCAATCTGTAGAACTGACGTTGTATATTTAAGTATTTAGAACAAAATCAACAATTAATAACATTTAGAAACTCTATAATAGAGGTAATGTGGGCACAGGAGCACAACAGGGTGGATATGATTTGACATGATGAGTCTGCAAGGATCAAGTGTTAAAAACGGTTCTGTGAGATACACGACCATTCCACAATGATCAACGCCTCCAATTCTACAAAGCAGCTGGAAGAGGAAATCTGCAACAAAGTCTCTTTCTCCAGCACAGCCATCAGAAATAGCACAGTCTACAGTATACTGTATGAGGAAGTGCCTATTTATACAAGTGTGGTCAACATATTTCAAATGTTCTACATTTTTTGTGGTATGTTAACATTAGCGAAATGTAAGTTCTCCAGACAAAGATTTTAACTTCGTCAGACGGAATCGGCTGTATGGCTGGGACCGACTCAACCCACGACATTAGAGACATTCCTGTTTCACGCAATCAGTATTTCCACTTTCACTCTTCACTTAGTGAAGGCTTGTTTAAAATCAGTCTTTACGATCCCCCCTCTCTCCATTTCAAGTTAATTCCTTTTTTTTTTTTTAATAACGAGAATGGAACGACACTGTATGATACAGGTGAAACGTTAGCATTGGTGTAACGAAATGACAATGTGACAGAAACAGTAACCACCAGAAACAGACCTACTGTAAAACTGTTAGGCTAATCCAGCTCAAGGTCACCTTCTTGCTCATCAGCAGTAGCCATAACAGTATACACCCCCCCCCCCCCCACTAAACAGTTATTCTCTTGGTATTTACTGTTGCTGATAGCCAATTACTAAAGGGTTAGTGGTCATCAACACACATACATAAGGATGCTTTGTGTTCTGCAAGTGCTGTGCAAAAATGTTTAAATGTAGAAAGAATGCATTATTTAGTAACACTCAAAAACAGCTTGTGGTACTTTCAATTATATTTTATTTCTAATTAGACACATAAAACACACTACAATAATGCATTCCAATGTTATTAAAAAGAACAGAAAAGTAATTTAAAAAAAGGCAAAGTAGGTGGGTGTGTCATTTGGAAGTAGTCTTATTGTCACTTACAACTTCAGATGTACTTCTTATGTAAAAACTTAGCAAAGGCTGTATATCATGCTGTACAGTGATCCGGTGTATGCTATCACACTCCCAGCTTCCTGACCCTCTGGCACCCATTGATACAACACAAGCATTTAAGAAACTATTTTTTTTTTTTTTTTATCCAGGAAGCCTTACTTTATGCTAAGGATAAGATATGTTCTTTGTATTTACTGATTAAGCTACATGGCCTATTGTAAGGCTGGAGAGTACAGCAGTTAAATGAGCAACCACAAGCAAAAAGCCATGGTCTATTTTCCATGCAACCATCGGCAAACCAAAGAGCACGGACTGTAGGAGAACAAAGGCATCAGAAGGAGGGATAGAAATGACAACGCTTATAGCAGATTAGGACTGGCAGGAAGTACTGGTACTGCACAAGTCTTGCTCAATATTTAGCACAACACAAAACCAATAATGGCATCTCCTGAATATTTGCTGCACAGCACATAAAATGTAGAGAACATTTTATCAAACCCCAAATCAGCAGGCATTTCAGAAAGCAAATCTCCCCCACCCCTAACTGGACAGCACAGATAAACTACAGCATCCAGAATCCCATAACCCTAAACAAAATCACCTTAAATACAGCACAGGTAAATGCACAGTACAGATATATGCATACTTTTAAAAAGAACTGTGAACTGCAACAAAAGACTGCAAATGTGAAAATGCAGACAATGGGCTGGAAATAAGCCTCAATGCAAAACAATTTTACAATAAAATAGTCTGCATCCACCCACGCTCACACAAAAAAATGCAAGTAATCCTTGATCCTTTGAAGGTAATGGTATTGTCCTGGAAATGTTAATAAAACACAGGCAAGGTTATTGACACACCCTAACGAATGACGGCTCACTGTGTAAACAGACCTTGCTACTGTACGTTGAACATGTATGGATAACTGGTATAAGCAGCACTGTATTTAAAGTCTCATTACTCCGTTAACAAAAAAGTATTGAAACATTTTTGGTTTGCTGTCTTCAGTAGAAAGGGCCGCAAATTAAGTCAAGTATTGTAGCAAGGAGAAGTAATTGTATCGTACATAGGCCTGTATAATACAATTATACCATACCACGCCTACTAAAAAGACGTGAACACACAGTGCACCAATGAAGCGCCAGATCGACAAAAATAAAACCAGCCCCAGTATCAATCTTTCTGTTGCACCAATTAGAAAAGCTATTTGGAGCATTTGCCCCTTCCTGTTTATAATATCCGCCCTTACTGTGGCACTAAAGCAGTCTCATATGCGACGGATTACTGATGATAAATTACTAAAATTAATGCATTAAAAAATGTGTGTTTGGTGACACTGATCATGTGACCGGTTATATGTCTAGCATATTATTATTAAAAGTTTTACCACTTCTCCACAGTTTATACGTTTAAACGTTTAAAATTCCCATCCGTACTGATAGCATCCCCAACACTTGCAGGTGCTAACTCCTGGTATTTGCTTCCCATGGTGCCTGTAGATTCAAACTATCTTACAGTTGACTGTTACAATGAATGCATTTTATACTGTAGTCTGCTGAGCTGTGGCAATTTATATTTAAATCACAATGTTTACATCCAATGACATCATCCTCCTTTTCAATCGAAGGTTCCCCCCCCCATGAGAAGACTGATACAGTCTACTATTTAAAAAAAACAAACAAAAAAAAAAAAAACACAGTACTTCATTAAACCCACACAACCTCTATCAACTGTGATGCCACACCAAAACCTACACCAACCTTTTTATTCCATGCAACAAAGGATAAATGGGTGGTTTGCATTATTTTCTTGCAGCAGAGAGAACCATTAACACAAATTCTTCTATACATTCATTTTTGGTGTGGTTATGAAAAGCTCTCTTCTCTTATTGCAACAAAAACAACCCAGGATCCTTTTCCTTCGATGCCATCAAATTGCTCTCATGACTGTTGATTAACAAAAACTTATCTTAATTGGATTGTACTACAGTGCAGTTCTGCAAGATGTCTTATCCCATAATATATGGAGAATAACTGACCAACTACCATGGCAGGAGATTTTTCATCAGTTAGGAAACATATTGATACTGGTTACAATACGTACTCTAAGTAGTGTCTCTTTCACTGAACCCGCATTAATGTGACTCCTATGAGCCGTGCGCTACAAAACATGTGCCTGGGAAGTGTTGGTTAAAATCATTGCCTGTTTAGTGCAATTAGGAACCTTGCCTTTGCAGTGCATTGAAATGACAGCTCACTGTAATGCAGCTCATTCAGTGCTGAAATTCAATTACCATACTAATTAAACACTGTCAGGAAAATCTTCCTTTTGATCATCAGAAGGCTTCAGACGAGTACTGTGTCATTTCAATGACCCGTTAGGGACATCAGGCTAAGCTTGAATCTTCACCTCACAATGATACAAACTATTAATTATTACAATAAATGGTTAGGTTAGGTTACTTCTCACAGAGTAACAAATGCACTTTCTTGCTTTGCTCGATCAAGTAATATTCATAATCGATAATGTACTCTTACCCTGCGCTCCAACATTTGTAGGTAGCCTAAATTATGTTCAGAACTGAATGTTCTGTACAAGCCTGAAGTAATTTACAACACAACCTAATTTTAAACAAAATTAGGAAGCAGAACAAGGGCATACCCCCCCCCCCCCCCCCCCATAAAAAACAAGAACAACCATAAAACTTGTCTATTTAAAATCAAATGTCTTCTCAGTTGCAACCTCAGAAATGTTGGAATTGAATTGATAAAAAGAAAATGTTAAATGGAAATAGCAATGTCAATCTGCATTAAATCGAACATTAAACACAATGCTGATGAATGCTTCATTGTTTCTCCTCAAAACCCAGTTGACTAATGCAGAACACACAAGTGTGTTAAGCCAGAATATGACGGTGAAACTATTAAAGATGTGTATTCCAAGTGGCTAAACAGATGCGGGTCAAGTTTAGGCAAATAGTTATAAAAAGTTAACATACAAAAAACAAATTTAAAAAAAAATGGCAGTTTGAAAATGTGGCAGCTTTATAAAAGTTTCTGTAATCAACAGATATTCCAAAAACTATTGTGAAGCAGACCTTTTTACCACACATTTCAAAATGCTGATAAAAATGCTTGCTTCATATTGAACTTTACGTACACTACACATTAAAATAAAAATGTAAGAATCATCTCTTTCCACTACCAAAACCACCTGCACCAAAAGAAACATACCCTTTATTTACAAAAACAAATGTACTTTAAAGTAGAAATGTTCTGGTTCATAAAACCGAATTGTTATTAGAAATGTGTGTTCTCCATGTGTGTCCAGAAAGTACTGCTTTTAACCTTAAAACATTTACTTAGCTTTTATCTGCCCCAAGAAGAAACCCAAAAAGCCAATATTACAGACCTGGGTTTTCAGCAGTTACTGGATGAGTTCAATTCAATAAACATAACATAAAATACAATATTATTAAAAATCCACAAAGCACCGCCCTAAACAAATTTGAATGTGCTGGCACATATTTTGTGACGGAACCCTTTCCACATATGGCACTACTAAATTCAACATACACTGAAGTTTTTTTCATAATCTGAAATACCACTTTTTAATGCTAATGATCAAGTAGTTATATTATTGACATGAGAATTTAAACCACACAGACACATTTCATCTGTGTATAATTTTGTGAACAAATTGGAAATCTTGATATTTACCTTTTTTTCATAATCTGAAATACCACTTTTTAATGCTAATGATCACGTAGTTGTATTATTGACATGAGAACCACACAGACACATTTCATCTGTGTATGATTTTGTGAACAAATTGGAAATCTTGATATTTACCTTTTAAACAAATAACAAAAAAACATCAGAAAATAGATTTTGCTAAAACCCCATAAGCACACACAAAATGCTGGATAAGGTAAGATTCACATAAAATACCAGTTCCAGAAATGCATGGGTTTATATTGTCATTGTACATCAATGTCAGATACCATGGCATTTGTGCCCTGAAACCAATAACTAATGTAAGATGAATCCTCCACATCTTCACTTTTTACAGTATGCAATTTTAAAGTAACCTAGAACTAAACATAGCAAGCAAAGAAAACGCTTAAAATGAAATCCATTCAAGATGTCCTGAGGGAATAGACTTAAAAATGCACTATTCTTTTGACTTCTTTTTTTGCCAGTTATGAATGTTCAAATCAATTTAGATTCCTTGAAGAAACTAATTTAAACACTCCATGTTGCTGCTTAAATTAAATACTTACTATACCACGGGAGCTAGGGCTACTGATTTTCTATTCTGGGGAATAGCAAATTCTGCAATGACCAATTCTGTTTTTTCCATTTTCCATCAATTTTTGATAATTTAAACATGGCACTTGAATATAAATATAATGCTGACAGTTAAAATTAATACATTTATAAATATTACCACAATTAGTTTTATTAAAGCCAAGATTGTCAATCACTCTTGTTGCTGTAATAGTAAGTAAAGCTCCTGAAGACACTTGTTTATTAACATTATGAGATGCACCACTTGGCATATTGCTGCCATTAAAATAAACAGGAATACTTAACTATATTAAAACAGTTCAGAAAACAAATGCCCAGCACTGTTGAGAAAGAATCATATTTACAGTCTTCCACTAACACTGTAGTTCAGTCTACAAATAAAGGTGTTTTGAAAATACCCGTTTAGCTTAATGCTGGCATTACAATAACAATAATATTGTTAAAAACATGCAACAGGTAAGCACCAGTCCAGCAATGTCATGTGAGAGTAATCCCATTTACAGTACTCCACAAATTAAGTTTACCATTTTACTGGCATTACAAATTACAACAACAGAGATACAATATGAAACACTGATAAAAAAAAAAACAGGCACGTTGATATATAGATGTGAACCGGTCAGTCACCTGACTGGATTTTTAAATAATACCCCTTTTAATGTAAACACACAATGAATCCTCCCAACTGTTTCTTTGCTAATTCTGCCTTGTTGTTTGCAAAATTTAACAAGAGGTGTATCTCTAGACAGAATGTCTTTATGAAACAAGCGACGTGTAGTGTAGTGACTGATCACTTTACTGTGTAAAGGAGGTAATTTCCTTTAAGGAATGTTAGCTAGAAAAATAGCTTTGAGCTGTTTCTTCATCATCAGATAATATCATTTAATTAAGAAACGGTCATGCTTCAACCTTTACTAAATACAGGTAGACTGGAAAGAAATAAACTAAACAATAACAACATACACAATTAATTTAGCTTACTTACTTTGGGAAAGCTCCACCTTGAGCGCAGTACCTTGGGTCTAAGTTTTTCAGAATAGAAGAATGCAGTGCTTTGCCATTTTTTGGTACCGTCTTTTTTGCTTTTTTGTTCTCTACGTGTTTACGGCTGGCACAATGATCTTCAATGGTATTGACACGTTCGTGATTAATTGAATGACAGCAACATTTGCAGAACAGTATCCCACCACCCTCACATAGATCAATAGAAAATGTTTTAGCTGTCTTTTGCTGAAACAATGCAATTTTTTTTTTCTTTGTTGATGCAGTTGCCATGTTGAGTTCCAGCAGAGGCGTGCGAGTGAAGTCACATGATGAATTAACTCAACTTGGCTGGAGGTAGTGCTAAAAACCACAGAAAACTGGAGTTGTGAGAAGAAAACACAACACTGAAAAATTCCATTCCCAAAATGCCCAATTCCGCAATTCCGTCCACGATTCCATCAAATCAGTAGCTCTAGGGGGCAACTTGTATGTTTCTTACATCTACAACTGAAATGTTCAAATTCAGACTAGTTACAGTTCTAGTGGCAGCCATTTGCTGAATTCCACGATGCTGAATGACTGATCTGAGAAATTCTAAAACCTCACACCACAGATTCTGCTAAACATAATCCTTCTGATTTAGGTCAACTGAAAAAAAAAAAAGAGAAAATAATTCTACATGTTCCATAAAGGTGACTTACAATGTTATAAACACTGTTTTCTTTTCTAAACTCTATGCACTGATATAAAAACAAATCTCATGCAGAAAAACAACATTTCATGTATTCGTATTTTATGCAAAGTACATTATACATCATCTCCTTGTCACAGAGTTGAGGAAATGACTAGAATCAAGAGATACTTCCTTTCTGCCAAATGACTGCGCTTTTTTTTTTCTGAACATTTTAGAATTAAAAATATAATTTGCATACCTTTCCATCATCTTTACCGTTAAATGAATTTTCCTGCAAGCGCACTGACACTTGCACGGAGTAAGGGGAATACATCTTTTGGATTTAAGAAAGTATTACTATTTATCTTAAAGACAGAAAAAGAAGAATGAATACTACCAGTCACACTTCAAAAAACTACTGCATGCATGAAGATCGATAGATAGAAACCAAAAATATTTTATGTGGGATTACTGTCAAACCTCTTGGGTTGCCAGGGAGCCTTGTAATAAAGAAAGAAAAAAGAATCAAGGACCACTTGAAAAACAAAGCCCATTGCCTCTTGTTGAGCAGCAGTGTTCTAAGTGCAGAGGTGCTTGATTTGCAGTTTCTAGTCCCTGTAATTTAATGAACCTAAAGGCTCCACCTTAAAAGATTGTGCTGGGCAAATTTTGACAATACAATGCGGAAACCTCAACTGATAGTGAATTTACAGACAAGTGTTAAAAATGCTTCCCTAACTACTTCAGTTCAGTAATGTACTGGAAATAAGTTAGCTGTACAAAACAATTAAGTACATTATTTCTACATCAAGAGAAAATAGCAAATAGCTACATTGCATCACTGGTTTATTCTTTAGTGATTTAGCACACTTTCCTTTCACTGCTTAATAGTAGGGCTGTAACGATGAGTAGGCCTACATTTTGACCTTCGAAGGTTTGGTACACATTACCGAAGAAATGTTTGAACTGTCGATGGTACCAATTTGCATAATTTACTGGTGACGTCAGTATATATCTGCAAGTTTAGTTATTTTTACTGATTTTACTGTACTTTATAACTGTTCTTATCTGTAACGTGATATTCTGTAATGTGATATTTTATGTGATAGTTTGTAATGCGAATGTCACAACTGTAAGTCACCCTGGATAAGAAATAAATACTACTAGAAATAAATAAATAAATAAATTGAAAATCCTACTAATCTTACACATAATCCATATAAAAGGGAATAAAACATTCATATGTAGTTTAAAGGTACATTAAACTACATGTGAATGTTTTATTCCTCCCCCCCATCAATCCAGCTGTCATTAAAAATCATCATAATGAATACAATATCGTTCATTTCCAATAATAATTTTTATAATACATTGTTTTTGTCGTGACTTCTGCTCAATATTACCAAGTGACTGTAAATCGTCCCAACCCTAATTCAACCTACCCCCAGCGCACACTAGCATAAGAAAGGGACTCACTGGTAGAGGCCTGGACTGAGGTGCAGAGCTGTGATGAGAAGCTAACCTGGCACATCCCAGAACAACACTGTATCCAGTGCCATTGTCCTTCACCTTGTATTATGTACAATTTTAGAAGAAAAAAAATCATGCACTGCATAGGTCCAAAAAAGTAACAACTTCAATATCAGTTTGGTTTGAAATACATACATTTCATCTGAATTCATCAAAGCTCGTTCATTCTATTTCTGTCATCATTCCTTTTTTTTTTTTTTTAAACTTTCCATTTATGTAACTGCATCTAAGAATCTCTACTTAAAGCTATTTTTTTAATTCACAAGCCCATGAGCCAACTTATCAATTAGTTAACCTGTCAAAATAAAGCACTGCAGTTTGAAACACTCCCAGTTTCACATTTTCCCCACTGAGAGGAATCCTTTATGAGCAGGATGAATATTTCATTACACTGAGCTGCTGATACTATCATGTTTACTACCTCAGTAAGCCTGGAATGTCTACACTGGGTTTCTGTGACACATACATGCCAAATAACACCTCTTGAAAAGGCTTCAAAACCACGCTATGATTACTGAACCTTTTGTAAGAATACAAATTATGACATAACGGCAGCAATATCATCAATAGCAACATACATGACTAAGCCCTTTGCTTCAGTCACTTAAGTCCCCCTGGTACTGTATTAACTGCAGTGCTGCAGCATTCAATTGCTCATGCAACACTCAGTTTCATTTGATGATTTCGTTGAAAGAATGGTAGGGCTTTTCTTTCAGAAAATTAGGTTACTAAATCAAAAACCAATGAAGACCAAATAGGAATGCCAGATAATGTGGTGTACGTACAACCGATCCCTTTTATTCTGTTGTAAGATAACTTGCTACTGACAAAAAGGAAAGATTTACAATGCAAACGTAGATTTAAAAAATGAAGTTATACAGGAAGTTTGCTGTGTGTCCATGTTGGATGAATCAGAGTGGCTGAGTTTCTCTGCGGCTCTTGAGTTTCAGCCACAGCACCGGAATTGCAGAAACAAAACTGTACCCTAATTACAATTCCTTGTATTCATTTCAGTTTATCCAAATCATCCTGTTGGTCACATGATCAAATAGGATACATTTTGGGTACAAATATTTTTCAGAAGGCAAGTTAAAAAAACTTAAGGTAAATTGAAGTTTAAATGTTTATTTTCAACCATTTAATTTTTCATACACACGTTACTCTCAATTCCAAAACACACTATTTATCAAGATTAAAAGTACAACAATTAGATTACATGGAAACTTTGAATATCATAATTGTTGTCTGAGGGAATCAATGCTGAACGATCAGGCCAGATCTATAAAGGCCCATCACTGTTCTGACAGCTTCCCACTGTAAACATAACAAAACGAAACATAACAAAATACACACAGCATGACAATTTAGGCTTGTCTTACTGATGCATTTAAGTTCAAAAGAACAGTTCACATTTAATTCAGTATCAGCAACAAAGTTTTGGGAGGCTGTGTGATCCGGTCGTTAAAGAAAAGGGCTTGTAACCAGGAGGTCCCCAGCGCAAATCCCGGCTCACTCACTGACTCACTGGATGACCCTGAGCAAGTCACTTAACTTCCTTGTGCTCGGTCTTTCAGGCGAGACGTTGTTGTAAGTGACTCTGCAGCTCACACACCCTAGTCTCTGTAAGTCGCCTTGGATAAAGACGTCTGCTAAATAAACAAATAACAGTGGCCAGTAGCACGGACAGGAATCTGAGCATATTAGAAAAACCTGCCTGTTAACAAAAGACAAGGAAATTAATGTACCACAGGAGTGTAAGTGAGTTCCACTAATTTGTTAAACTCATAGACATCGCATGTCTTTTTGTTTTTTACTAAAAATAAAAAAACTAATTTGGTACCTGCCATTATGAAATTAGGGATGCATTGATTGGAATCAGACTTGGCATGGATTATTAATAAAATACCCCAATTTATCTGCCCTTCTCACTGACACCACAGTGCTGTTGCCAAGATGAGGTGTAGTGCACTCGCTGTATGGACATACTTTAAAAACAGCAGATTATAATGAATTTCAAATTCAAAAGTGGTCTCAAATGAGTGATGTTATACTTTATTTATTTTCCACCAATTTGGAATGTCCAGTTATTTTTTTTTCTCCTCACCGCAGCGAGTCCCCACACAGCACAGGCGTTCTGAGGGCGTAAGAGCGTCCTCCGATCTCACAAGCCTTAGGCCAGAATTGCTTTTACGCTGAGCAATGCATCTGACAAGTATGTTTGATGATTATTATTATTATTTACTGTTTCTTTGTAGTCTTACTGTAGTATATTTATATACTACAACATTTGAAAATAAAAAGGTACGCTTGTCTTTATTTGTATTATTTCTAGTAGCACACTAGCTTCCACAGTAACCATGCTGTATTTCATGTTTCAAATGCTGAAATGAAAATGCAATATAATAATGCAATACAATTTCTAAATAGCAGATTTTAAGCTTAAAAAGCAGAAATATAAAATGTACTGTATGCCTTTATAAAATGCAGGTTATAGATACCACTATTTAGTAAATTCACCCATCAGTGAATGCATACAGTTCAGTAAACATGTAATTTGCTATTGATTTACCAGTGCTTTAGTGCTTTGCTAAATCCACTACTGACAGAATGTACAACCTATGAAAATATATACAATTAGTAAAGTGTGATGTGTCCAGATTAAAGCTTAAATACATTTCTAATTGTCAAATTACAATTTCAATTAATGATTTTCAATTGTATTATTGTAACTATGAACTTGAATTAATGGTACGGAATATCCTGGGGTGTTGTATGCAAATAACTTCAACAGATTCGAACAAAACACAAAAAAAATTGCCCAAACTGAAAATGGTTTTACTGTCAAGTGAAACAATTTTAAAACAAAGAATAGAATTTGGAATCAATCACACTTACACTGAAGTCAACACAACACAAGCTAGTTTGTGAATTAATCCCAAGCAAACTCCAAAGCCCAAATGACATTTAGAAAAACAGCTTGATTACACATAAATCATTACTACCAAAAACAAAAAGGGTCTGCTTTCAAAATATAGGCTAGATATTTAAATCACCTTAGGTTTCTTTAACAAAACAAACAAACAAAAAAAAAATCAACCTGGGTTACGTACACATCCTGCTACAGAGTTTCCAAAGCTCAGAGTAGATGAGACTCCCAGACAACTTATTTAGAGAACTCATCCACTCTCCTAGTCAAAAAGGTAAATATGCAGCACTCTAACCACTAAAGTACAATGACAGTCACTTCAAAGCAGATACGGTATGTGGTAAAGGCTAAAGCTCGAGTATGCCAGACAACCTTGCAGTAACAAGAGAAAATTTTCATTTTTAAAACGAAGAAACCACTTTGAAGGCAGAAAAGCGCTAAGAGCAGACAACAAAAGAACCTAACAGGAATTCTGAGAGCCAAAAAGCAGTGCACAACTGAACAAAAGTACATGGCACCACTTGGCACAAATACTCGCACCCCACGTAGATCAATCCCCAAGGGACACAAACAAAGAAGTCAACTTGGCATTGAAAATGTTTACATGCTAAATCAGGAATATAATATTATATATAATATTTTAAACTGAATGGTTTTATGTTACCGAATAACATTGAAAAATTAAAACAAGACAACAGCAAAAACTAATTAAAAGGTGCTGCACTTAAACATTGCATGCCAAAAATACGGCCTTGAGCAAGTCCTACAGAGTGGAAATAAAAAATAACTAATCAGTGGTTACACAATTCGTGTGGTTAAAAGGAGGGGGGAGTTCTTAAACGTCCGAGAGTATATTTGGTCTTCTAGAGAGAAACGGGGTAAGATACACCACAGCAATCTGAAGGGAGATCTTTACAAAATATTAAGGCTGCATTACAACACTGCAGCCACTGTTTAAATGCAGTCAGTATATTCAGTTATGCTTCACTAAACACATTGAATGTTACCAACCTAGAACAGTTAAAGCATATTTAGGCACCAACTAGTTTGGAAAAAAAGTAAAGTCGGCTTACCTGTAGCTTCAATAAAATCCACACATTTTTCAATGAACAGAGGGATAGGTTTCTCAAGAGTAACAAGATCCTGGAGAGGAACCCCAAAGTAATTACTCTCCCAGTTTCTTCGGGTAGGTGGATACAGAGGCTTTGTGGCCTTTTGTTTTGGCTGCAAAAAAAGTCAAGTTTTACTGTACTGTGTGTAAATGCCAAGGCATATGTTTTAGTTTTATTTTCTAATTCATATAAAGTATTATTATTATTAAATGCAGAGATTATTATATAAAATTTTAAACAGCCACTTGTATTAGTTTTCTCATTTTCTACTTGCCTTTTTTGCCCTAAAAGCAAATATTTTACCTTCTGGAAATGGTGTCTGCTTCAAATCTCATTATAGTTAACATAGAGAAGTACAAATTTAAAATCAACAAATACAGAAATTGCCTTAAATATTTCACTGTTCACATACCTGTTTCTTGTTTAATCCAATGCTGTTGTATGGTATAATATGTTTAGTGATCTACACAGTATTCTACCACATTTTATTGCTTTTGCTTGGCATATTGCTACTTTTACAAGACCTCTGTTAATGACAACCTGAAATAAGTTCTGCTTGAAGTTATAATTAAAAGCCAAGCAGCTGGTCTTCCTGCTGATATGACAATTAAATTATGTGAGCTCTATGGTTCTAACAGCCTAGTAAAATGGTATTACTGGCATTTTAGAAAGCAGCACACTTCACAAAGAAAAACAGAAAAACACTTCTCTAATGGCTGAACATGTGCTCTTTGTATTTAATGCACATACTGAACCAGTCGTAAAGACAGTGTGCAATTAAACTTAAAACAGTCACATACTGTAGCTTGCCCAAAACCAGCTATGTAAGAAATGTAAAATAGTATACAATTGTTTTCCTTTAGATTAACTTTGTACTATAATGTCAATGAATATAAAACACATTATCTGCAGATAGTACCCATACTGAGTAATTATGTTGAAATATGTATTAAAATACTATGAAGCACTTTCACCAGGTGTGCAACGGTGACACAATGCTACAAAAGGGAACAGACATTTACTGCATCAAACCATCACACCACACTGCCTGACTGACATGTTTATGTATGCGCAGAGACGCATCATATAGATCATTTCAATGGAATTACCTTTTTGGGTTCTTTTATCTTTGGTTGTTTCTTCTTCTTGAGCTTTTTATCATCTTGTTCAGGATCAGATGTAATAGCAGGGTTATCTATTCCTCCCTTCCATGGGTCAACTGGGGAAAGAAGGGGATCCTCTTCACTCCCACGGTGGCCCCTACCTTTCTTTTTCTTTTGTATCGAAAGCCCAGTCTCATCATCGCTGGCGTCTGAATGTGCTCTCTGATGATAAGCTTTAGTTTTGCTGAAAAGGATCTTGGACCGGTGTTTGTATTTTGAAGGTCTCCTTCCACCATGGGACTCTGACATTCGAACAAAGCCATTTTCCTCGTCACCATGTGTGACGTGAATCCCTCCAAAGGTGTTTCTCATTTTGACAGTTCGATTCTGACTATTTTCTGGAACATCATAAATGTCATCGCGGTAGCCTTTGGACTTTAGTAGTGTATCAGAAGGCTCTGCATAGTTATCAGATGCCTCTATATCCTCTCCATGGGCAAGAGGGACTCGTGATTGTTTCCTTGGGTGTTTCACAATCCCTGCTTCAATGGTCTTAACAAGGTTTGGATCCAGTTTCTTCACAGTTGTCTTGGGTATGGCTGGCTTGGGTCTGACAGCTGGAGGCACTTTGTGATTGCGATCGTCATGTGGGTTCACTGGAGTGCTGTGAATGGGATACTCATTTCCTTCCAAATCAATCCGATATTTAGCGCGTTCGCTGGGTGTTGGAAGCAACTGCACGTCATCTCCAATAGGGCTGTATGGAGGTGGTGCTTCAGTGTCATCCTCTGAATCTGGATAGTAATTGTACACTGGTGAATTTCCATGGGGTGACTGCGAGAACACGTCTTCACTTGCATTTGTAGAATCTTTGATGCTGTCACACAAAAAGGAACCTTCAATATTGTTCTTCTTTTCCAGCACCTCATTGAAAAATGGTGTGAACACCTCGGTTTGTCTATGATACTGAGATAGAGAATACAGTGCAGTAAACTTGGCCGTGATTTCTGTGGCTATGTGCTCTCCCTCAGTCATTAACTCCTTGATGGCCTCATTTTCAAAGAAGTCTGCTTGGCTGTCAGTGATAGCCACCATTTGGACAGGGATCACATCCTGTACCTCTGCTAGGAATGCCCGAAGCATTGCCATGGAGGATTTGCGCTTTGCTGAATAAACTAGGATATATCCGTGGACTAGCTCATCTTTCCTTATTCCAATGGAAGAGTGATAGGAGAGGATAGTAATTTGGATTCGTCGTCGACTATCACCAATAATCTTGTCCAAAACCAGTGTGTTATTTTGACCAGGTTGAGCAGCACTACAGGAATGTGAATCCAGGAAAGGCGAAAGAATGAGGTCCACACTAAATGGATCTCCACACATGGCACACATTACAATCCGCAAGTCAGTCTCTGACATGTCTTTAATAGAAGGCAGCGGGCTCATGACATCAAAGTTGTGCTTTAGTGCCTCAAGTATTCCTCGCAGAGCTTGTTTTATTTGGGTCTCATTAAATTTGCGTGGAAATGTACCGGAAGGTATGTCTACAAAAGTACACTGCAGCTTATTTGCTAGCTGTTGGCCCTGATGCCTTAAAATAGGAAGGTTTTTGCAAACACTGTCCCGCTGGTTTGCCAATATTAGAATAAATGGCAGCTGGGCCACATATTTGTCTCTTCTATTTTGTGAAGCCTCTGCCCTGATTATCCCAATGCAATCACCAATAAAATTAAGTGACTCTATGGAGCTGAACACACAAAAACAGCCATGAGGTTTGAAGGTAGGTGTCCAGAAACGGTTCAATAGCAATGTTGAATTGGCATCAATGGTCTGAAGATCTAGTTCATATATCCTGCCATCCAGAGTGTATTCATCGTCTGTAGACTGAGCTCGAATTTCATTTGCCAGTTCCTGTGCAAACCCCTCCCTCCCTAAGAGAAACAGGTTAACCTTATCAATGTTGGCACTGTCATGATAAAAATGTGGGTGTCCATGATCCAACTGAACCAAACTGTTAGCAAGCACCTGCTCAACTTTAATGTCAATACAATTTTGGCCACTGAGACAAGTCTCCTTTGTAGGATGATACACAAATCCTATATGCTTTAGCAGTAGAGATTGCCGGTCCGGTGCAAGTTTCTGTAGTGCCCTGTATCTGGGCTCTTCATTCAGAACCATATGAATTTCACTCATTTTATCACAGCTTGGGGTTGCATTCAGATCCAAATCATAAAACAATTCTGCATGTTCGAAAAGCATTTCCTGAAATTCCTCTTTGGCTTTTTCAACTATTTCCCGTTGATGCCTAGTGTAAACTTCTCTGCGATCACTTTCGCCAATATACTTGTAAGCTTCGTCCTCCATTACGAAACACATGACCTCTTCCCAGGGCTGCCCTGGAGTGATGAACTGAACCCGCTCCAGGGTTTTTTTAAACTTCTCCTTCATCTCCACCCTCTTCTTCTCAGAAATTAAATGTTGCACGTGGTTTTGATAAACTCTCTCCCCTTCTGGCGTACAAAGGAGGTCAAAAGGAATTCTTCTGTCGTTGACTTTGTCTATGTGGTCTGTTTCATTCCATGGGGTGTTCTCCAATACTACAAACCAGTATGGAAAGTCAGGCTTGTTTTCCAAATAATTCTGGGCTTCTAACCAGCTCAAATGCTCAATCTCATCCAGGTTACTAAGAAGATTATTAAGAATTCTAGGCAGGGTCAGAAAATAATCCCCTTTTCTTTTCCTGATATGTTCCTGCTTCAGTTGTTCTATGTGTTTGCAAAACGTGTTTTTGGCCTTCCCACTGCCTTCCAAGTTGATGTAATTCTCATAATCAGGGTGGTTTTTTAATTTGTGACTTGAAGCTTTCCAACTTGTGTGGTAATCTTTCACTGTTTGCACAATCAACTTTTCAAACCTGTCTGTTGCTGTAGCAACAGACTGTCTCTGGATCTTATAAGCATCCAGATAGGGGCTTATTTTGGGTTTGCCTCTTGTTTTATCTATCAACTGAGTCAAGGTATTAAAACAAGAATCAACATTCACACTGCACCGTGCAGAAGTTTCTACCACAAGGAGGTTCTTTTTGTTGGAAGCAAATGCCTGGATTTCACGCAGGTATTGGTCAACACATTCATCACATTTTGTTGCAGCTATTACAACAGGCTTTTTTGATTTTGCCAGTTGTGCATACAGGTTATTTACAAATTTAAGCTGGTCATCAAATTTCCTATTGCACCCTTTGCTCACATCTATGCATAAGAGAAAACCATCAATGTTAAGCTTTCCATCAGGCATCTGTTTTTGTTCAAAGTCTTGCTCCAAGCCTAGCTGGTCAGTGCAGATATACATCAGCTTCTCTGCCGACTGCAACTTTGCTGTAGCTGACCGCTTAATATAGGGCTGTAAGTTCGTACTCCGGTGTGGCTGAAAGGTTTGATCGTCAATAAACTCAGTCTGTTCAATGACTTGAATTTTGCACTCCAATCCATCGTCATTTCTGTATGTAAACTCACCCCAGTATAAAAAGTGATCGTTGTTAACAACCCGTCCTCCAAAGTCAATTGTGCTCAAGACAGAGGTATGCTCTGAGTAATAATCATCAGCCTTTGGCCGCACATATCTATTGCACAAACAAGACTTCCCAACTCCGCAGTTGCCTTTCTCCTTTTCTGTTCCAGACAACCCAACTACACTTATAGCATATGTTGGGGGGCGAGGTTCCTTGTTTTTTGCCATTATATTACCTCAGTCATGTTCTTTCCTTCACCGAAGAATTAAAATGTGATTCTCATTCTTTTTCCAGTCCATGTGGAAGAAGCAGTATTTCCATTTTGAGGAGAGGGTGGTGTTGATCCTGGATTTTCTTTTATCCACTTTCACAATTCCAGGTTGCTACTTCCCCTTTTACAACATCTTCCTGTAAAAAGTAATAGAAATAAAAAGAAAAAAATAGGAGACATTTAAAACAGAAGAAAATCAAACATGGAATTGGTCTGTCCTGACTGATGTCAATTCTTCCAGATACGTGTACATTCAATCGTCTTTTAATACAGTACTTAGTTTCCAATGCCATAGTGAGGTTCTCCCAGAAAACAAATATCATGTAAACAGTATTCTTAACCAGGATAGTTCAGGATACACCATTTGATAATTTGCATAGTGTGGTAAACTTTTTAAATGGTTAATTCCTTCACTTTTTCAATTAAACACAATTAGTTATGAATAGTGTCAGGTGATTCTCCCAAACTACCAGATAACAAGCATGTGAATACTGTGACTGAAATCAACCACACACCAATTCAAATAAGAATTTTAAATTCTATGCAAAAGATATACTACCCATTTAGTGTATACTTTGTGTAATGTTTATTTTAGAAACACCTTTTTGTGCCTCAAATAGTCTCTCAAACTATTAAAATAACAACTTGTTTCATGACTGAGGACAATAAAAAAATCTGCAAAAACATATACACACACATACATAAAACATATGTATAATTATATATATATATATATATATATTATATATATATATATATATATATATATATATATATATATATATATATATATATATATACACACACACACACACACATATATATATATATATATATATATATATATATATATGTATATATATATATATATATATATATATATATATATATATATATATATATAATACACATGTATTGATATATATATATATATGTGGTATATATATATATATAATATATATATATATATATTATATATATATATATATATATATATATATACCAATTGTAACATTGTTAAAGTACCTGAAGCAAGAAGATGGAGTGTCCTTGCCAGTTTCAGGCATATGTATTACAGCTGGACCTTCTAGCTATACTCCATACAGAAACGGAAAAGACTGTCACTTTTCAAATTCATCACTACATAGTATTCTGTCAAGTACTGCTGGTCCTGAAGCGTTAACATCCATATGGGGAAAACTGGTAACAGACAGTGAATGCACAACAGCGCAGGTGATATGGTTGTTTTCAGGGCCTGTTTATATACGCATGCTACAAACCAGAACTTAACTCATAAGCAGAGCACCTTTTGTAATACAGCATTCACAAAGCAGGAAACTTTAATGCAAACGCGTCAATAGAGGAATTCTTAACATTACTGTAGCCGCTGGAAACGATAAAAGATAAGACTAAACTGAAAGACTGATTCGGCAATCAATTCATATTTATTTAAGTGTGATTTGCATAAGTAAGACCTAACCCTTGACAGGATTTTATTACAAAAACTGAACAAAGTAGCGTCTAAATTTCATTACATCTCATTCATAAACTATGGGAAACCTAAATGTTTTATTGACTGCAAAATGTTACGTCACTTCTGAATATTAACAAGACATCTTTTCAGCAAACATCCAGTCTTATGCCCTGCCATCATCAACCACTTCCCCATTTTACCGGCAGACAATCCAGCAACCCACATACAATATAGTACGCATTTTTCTATGCAACGTTTGTTTGTGACTAAAAAAACAAACAAAAAAAACCTTTCAAATAAATTCCCATAGTAAAATAAAAAAAATCCTGCTTCTGTGTTTTTTTCCACTAAACAGTTTACCAATTTAAAGCAAGCTGTGTGTAACAATACAAGTATTTTACACTGCACCGCTTTGCAAATATTCATAACACATTTTATTTCAGTTTTACCAGCGTAATTAAATAATGTCACAGCATGAATTAAAATGTGAAATGTATTCCGATTACATCACGATACAGTATGCAATCAAATTAATGTGTACGTCAGTGACTTTTTTTTTTAACACAGCTCTCAATTAGTGGTAAAAAATTATTTGTTGAACAACATCTCTAAATATTATCAAGTTACTAATAGTGCAGTACAGTCATATAAAGTAAAGTGCACCCTTTACCAGATGTTATGCATCAAAACAAATGTAAGTACTGTACTGTTATAACGATGGTACTAGTACTGCTATTATTTTTTTTTAAATCTGCAACACACATCGATACAAATTGACACTGTACTATGCGGTATGACATTTGTTCAGACATGATAACGCAGTTTGGGCAGCATTGCTCTCCAATTGATTTCGGGCTTAGATGCAATCCCCAGTCAAACACAGTTAAGTCAATTTTTCTAGTTCCAGCTGTAGGCTACTTCCTGGGCTTCTTGTTCAGTCGACCTCCTGTCTATCATTTTAGTATATAGTGATCTGCCTCGGAATAACCACCGTTTACATTAAACAACCACAAGCTCGGTGTGTTCAAAATCTAATGGGGGGCTGAGAAAACTACAATCACTGCCCAGTTTCCAAGGCCTGCTCCATCTATTACCTGCCCAGACAAGGAAGAATCATACAGTCCCTTGTTTGAATTTTATTTTTGGACCGTAACAAATTGATCGCATACAGTAACGTGAAAAATACAAACCTCCAGTCCTATGATTTAACTGCAGTACTCTGCCGCCCAGACCAGTTACAACCAGTACCAACAATGAATTCTTATTTCACTCCATTGAGTATGAAAGTGTAACACAGTTTGATCCTGAATGAATTCCCCTACCTAATGGTCGCTCCCAGCTCCGACACCACGAAAAAGCGGCAGCATTCACGCTTCCTTTTTTTCCCGTTCTATTTTGTCAGTCTTCTAAACAGCATCACTTTCTTTCTTTCAGATCACAGAAAAACGTTATATAAAATCCCTTCAAAATATCAGAAGCTGTATTTGTATTTAATTTTCTGTGGTATGTGTAATCTGAGACTCGCCCCCTCCCCTCTCGTTCCATTCAGTAATGGCGGCGACGGATCCAGCTCTCTCTCTCTCTCCCTCTCTCTCTCTCTCTCCCTCTAACTTTTCCATTTGGCTAGGATGTCGATTGAGCGCGCGCCCTCCGCGTGTACGATGCTCCGTCTTCGATAGTGCACAATCAGCAATGTTTGTGTGTTGGTCTTTTGCTATTTCAAGCAAAACGTAGAGATTTTAATGTTATTATATAGTTTTATTAACAGTTTTACTTTTTTGTACTGTAGAACAAACAATTTAGGCACGTGTGGCAAAGGGAATTTCTGTAATAATAATAATAATAAATAATAATAATAATAATAATAATAATAATGCATAAAAGCTCTCAGTAACGAAAATGTCTGCAGATGAAGGTACTTAATGTTTTCCTTTTAATGAAATAGGTGAGGTGTCAAGTAGTGTTATTAAAAGTACAAGTTAGAAATACAGAAAGATTGTGTGTGTGTATGAATGCATGCATACCCATTAGAAACATGGAATTAATTAAATACATATTAGCACACCAAAAATATTTAATACAAAAACATCAAGTAATCATCTAAGACACCAGATTTTGCACTTCGTAAAAAAGGGAGGTACTCACTCATACAGGCGTGGCTACATTGGCTTCAGTTATGTTAAAACGTACTGTACAGTTAGATATGTATGCAGAGCAAGTTTTTCAATATTAAATATATTTAGTACTGTATATATAATTGTGGAAGGATGTCAGTGATGTATGGTATTTCTGTTTTAAGGACGTAATATACGTTGTATTATATTTGAAGTCCTATGATATGATGATTTGATGTGATTTAGATTTTCTTTTTCCAATAATTGTATTATGCTCTGAATCATTTGCTGTTTGTTCAAGGGCACTGATTTGTCCACAAATGTAACTTGTGCATACCACTTATTCTTATCTGGGGCAGTGTTATAACTAAGGCATTTTATGAGGATGCCAGCACCTGGCCAACATTGCCATGACGACAACCTACCAATATTCTGGATTAGAAGGGCATTAGATTTAATTCTTGATTGCAAAGAAAACATATATTGTGTTTAACTTTCTTCAGGCAAACAACAATTAAATTAGATGAAAACTGTCCAAACACACTTCTTGAAACAGCTGTTCTTGAAACTGTGCTGAGCTGGAAGTATCTTGGGAGGGGAACCCAGCAACTAGAGTCCAGCTGGTGGGTAGCACGAGCTGCCACTTTAATTGGAGTATAATCATACTGCAGATAAGTAAGGGGGTGGAGGTGCTGAGCAATAGCTGTGAAGGTGGCTGATTGTCTGGAGAGTGTGGGGGCACAGCAGGCAAGCAGAGTCAGAGTTTTGGCATGTTATCAAGTGGTTTGTTAGATTTCATCCCACCCTTAGTGCCCAAGTGTTGAGAAAAGCACAACAAAAGCCTACTTTTAAGCTGAGAGTTGAAATTGACTTTTCTCATTAACATTTAGTACAGCTGCCTAGTGTCTGAGGTGGAACGCTTAGCAGCCTAAAAAGTTATTCAGATTGGCATTTTTGGGGGAATATAGGGATTTACCATAGGAGCGCACACCAATCTACAACAGAGGCCAATTGGAGAGCATTATAAGGAAAGACACAAAAGGTTGTGTGTGTGTTTATGAATGGGTGTGTAGCTTGTCTTTGAACCCTTGGCTATGTCTTTATCTGCTACCAGATCTCAGGTTTACAGCTGGAGTTATTGGTGCCCTTTTAGTGTGGCCACTACAAAATTGTTCCTGAGCCCATAGTAAAACCTAGGCTGGGTTAAAATGCACTTTCCCAGTTAAAGACTAATGTCTTCAACATCAGAATAAAATGTATATGCCTGCCTGGTTGACCCTGGCCAATTGTGCTTTCATACACACTTGCTCTTCTGCTGGCAAGCATGACAATGTTACAGTTTTCTTTTTCTCTAAGTATAATACTAAAAATAAAATCACTTCAGCTATCACAACAGCAGTTATTTGATAAAATATTGGACCCTTACAATTAACCTGATTTCAAAGCTGTATCATAATGACACAGCTAGAGATGAGTAATACATTTATTGAGTTTTTTTTTTTTATCATGTTGAAAAGTTGGAGTGTAAAGGCTTAGAGGATAAAACTACCATTCCACTTTTCATTAGATTACAATTTTATCCTTTTAATCTAAAAAATATTCAGTCTCAAAGGAAAAGGCTGCATATTATTTTGTGTTACTATTTAATTTTTTATAAAAAAATAAATAAATCAATAAATAAAATCACCATTCATTGAATTTTTTTTTAAAACTATGGGCCCAATTAACTAAACGTTAAAATGAAGTTTAATAATCAGAAAATGCTTCAAGGCAGTTGTTAAAGAAGCCAGCAATAGCTTAAAGACAGCTTTTATGTAACTCACGTTAAATCTTGTGAAAAATGAGAACATTCTTCAGGTTCTAAAATTGTAAATTGTATTTTTTTACTTTTGTATTTTTAATTTTATTGTTATAAAGTCAAATGGTATGCACTGTAACAGATTCTGAGTCTTTTTTTCATTACTGGGTGAAATGTGAGATTATACTGTATAGGTAGAGCGGCTACACAAGTACTATACTGCTACAGTGTGTAGGCATATGACATTGATGAACAGCAGCCAGACTGTTATTTTTAATATTCATCTTTTATGTTTCCATTAATTATATTTAAAAGGTTACAGAGCTATAACTGATGCAGTCTGTTATTCCCCTCCAATATCACAGCTATTGAGATTACACCCAGATTAGGTCGTGATTGTATTTAATACAACACATGCAACAGACAAATCAAGATCCATTTCATTTAAAAAAAGGGAACAATGGCAAATGGCAAAAACAAGTTGACATTTTTTGTTCCAAATTTTTTGTGTACACCTCATGCAATGCAGGGTGTAAAGTTGTATTGTATGTCATGTGAATGCTATTCCGTATTAGCTCTGGGAAGCAAAACAAGATTAATTGTGTTATGTATGCAATATTTGGTTATATACCATTAAAAAAGGCCAGGGACTTGCCCAAGATGAAATAAATCAGTGACTGAGTTGGGATTTGAACCCACAATCTCATAGCTGCATTTATTTGTTTTTAACACTGAACTAGAAAGCCTCATATGGTTTGGCAAAAATGTCTTATAGGCTATTTATCCAATCTGAGGTCCTTTGTTCAGTCTTGGCTGCTTGACCAAAGTCTAATAAAGAACTGCAAATAAACTAATAGTTATATTTTTTATGAACTTTTATGTGCCTGTTAAGAGGAAGGTCTCGTCATTATTTGTTTTATTCCAATACTTCTTTTAAAATGGCCATGTATCAAGGTGAGATAAAAATTAAATAATTATTTAAGGTTATTGAAAATTGCTGAACACACAACTGTATTTTCTTCAGTTAACCTATAACTGGGTAATATTACCACCAAAATAAAATAGGTTTTCTACCATTATTTTTATCAGATTATTATTATTTTTTTAATAAAAAATATATATATATTAATCAAAATGAGGTGAATGTAAAATTGTGGCATATCATTTATTTTTTAAATCTTAAAAAGGGGTTGGGGTTATCACTACTTATCAACTACCATAATTAAAACCTAATAATACAAAAAAAAAGATCATAACAACAAGAGATAAGGCACATTATCTTATAACATTCAATTGAATGTTAAGACAATACAAAAACAACATGTACTGTATGTTATGATTGGAAACAAGGTAAGAAAATCAACAATCCTATGTATTCCGAGCATTTAAAGTAACACGTACAGAATGCAACAATGTTTTGCCTGGTGATGGTGAAGACACTTGCAAGGTCTTTAAATTATTTCAGGTAATTTCCTCTGGACTGTTGTCATTAATCAATACATCAACCTTCTCCTGAAAACGCTTAGCCTTCTCTTGTGCTTTCGTCTGTCTCTGCCCATTGGTGGTATGTAAGGGAATCTAGGATGGTCATTCCAGTCTGCAGCAGGGGTACTGGAATAGAAATAAGCAGAGTCAGATCCTCCTGAGGAAATTAGCCTAGTCTAGCTGCTCCGCCCAGTCCACTGCAATAAAAAAAAAAAAAAAAAAAAAAAAAATGATATAGACATATTGGGATTCTTTTTTGAAGATGATAAACATACACATGTCAAATTAGAAAGCAGACCTTCTGCACATTCTAATCTCTCTTTTAGGTTACACGTTTTATTAATCAGAAATTAATCATTTAACCTTGTTTTATAACAGACATTGCTTGTTTTAACATGCCTAAGCACTTCTAAAAGTTTATCATAGCAACTTTGCATGGTCATTTTGCAGTTATCCCATGCATTTCCCCTGGTTGTTATACATTTGCACCATTTTTGTAAATGTGTTTAGCCATGCCTCCTTGTGCTTTATGCTAATATGTGACTTATCATTCTACCACTGTGCTCTATTAAACTTTGCTATGCTTTCACTCTGGGAAAACTTTTAGAAGTGAAGTGCTACATAGAAGATTAAAATGCCATTATAGGAAAAAAAAAAAAAAAAAAACAAACAAACAGGTATATTATAATCCTGTGCAAAAAGGAAGTTATCAACAAACTGATTTATTATAAGAATATTCTCAAATCTGACTTCCGATGAAACTAGGCATTCCTCATAAACCAGTTTTGATTACAAGGAGACAAATGACACAGAAACTAGGGGCCCAGTCCTAATGAAGCCATAAATGATATAAATAGCCAGCTGCTGTGTAAACCTACAAATTAAGAGCAGCTCAGCCTTGATACAGCCATGAGTATGGTGATGTCTGTTTTAAAATCTAAACAAAAGGAAGTCTAAATAAATAAATACTGTAAATAATTTTGGATTATACACCTAACTTTTGAGTTCTTTTAATATGCAAACAGTATACACAGACTACTCATAGGTAAATAAATTATACACTATATTACAGACTGGTCAATAGCACATTGCATGCTCATGAATCATGGCACAGGAAAACCCAAGAAAAACTTCTGCCACTCTAGGAAAACTGAGAACACTTTTTAAAATAGGAGATCTTGTAACTTATTATTGATAGTTATCATGGTAAAATCTGCTTGATGAAAAGATGTTTCCTCAGCCTGTTTCACAATTAATTTGGTTTTGTGGAACAGTTCATAGTTGGGAAAGGCTTTGCTTAGCAAAGTTGTTGTTTGTTTTTGTTCAAAGTATTAGCTACTTAATATCTGAATCACGTCCGTGTGGGGATTAGCTAGCTGACATAATATATCCTAGTTGAAAGTCATACAGCTAATGAGCAATAAAATGGCTATTCATCACATTGTGTGACAATGTCAAATGACATGAACATAATGTCATGCATCTCATGAGTTCTGCAGGTGGATTATCAGGGTACAGAAATGAAAGTCACAATGAGAAAACCAGAATTAACTGAAGTAATTTTGTAAAGTTCACATAGATCTGGGCTATGGTGAGTATGCAATTCAGATTTTCACATTTGTTTTTCTAAAATGCATCTACAGAATAAACGCAATAAAAAAAACACTTTTTTTTTAACTTGCACACTGTTACGAAGAACAGTGTAAACTGATTTCTTACAGTATTGACCACAAACCTCATGGGTCTGATGGCCTATTATATACCAATAAGATATACAGGGAGAGCTGCTTCACTACCTAGGGAGACCAATACTCTATCATTGAGGAGAAACGTGCAGAATAATACGCTACTGAAAACAATAAAACTCAGTCACCTCTGGATTGTTTTTTCCACAATCTAAATAAACGTTTAACCTGTGGAAGGTGGCTGGATGCAGTGACAGGCAGTTTGTTGAATTGAGGAAGCCCAGAACTGCAGTTGCTCAAAACAAAAACGTGGAGGGCTGAAGTGAATATGCTGTCAGTCAAACATAGGCACACACAAAAGTAAAACAAATTAGTGAAAATAAGCCAAAAGAGCTTACAGAAGATGATAAGACCAGCATTTTTTTTTCAGTACAACACAATAGACCCATTGATAAAAAAATATACATCAAGAGTTATACATTCAGACCAAATACATTTTTTATTCTGACTTGATGGGGCCAGACTTATATAAAATATATATCTTTACTGAACCAACTGTTCATTTTGAGGTCTGTAAAAATTCCTGAAGTAGAAGACAAATGCATTACAATACAATTGTAAATGTAATGGAGATATGTATTTACATCTTTAAAATAACCATAATAACTAATTTCTGGGTTAATTATTCAGTGTCTACACTGAAGTCAGGACATAATGCTTTCAATAAAATTTAGAAAATGTAAGCAGCCTTTCTATGCATCTGCAGACCCAGTGGTCTGGGTAACACAACCAGTGGCAGTCCTAGGATTGGACAAACAGGGAGATGAACTGCTCCCTCTTCTCCAAATAAAATGCCTTCTCCAGGGAAACCAAGAACGTTGTTCTGATCTCCTGCAGAGTATAGTATAAACTATTTTAAGCCCAGGGGCCATTGGTAAAAAAATAGTTTTTCAAGCAGGAAAATTCATTTAACTGATGGGGGAGTTGGGTGTGAATGGAACTATTAAAGTAAATCCTCAGTGTTTGTATATGACAAAACCTCCAGCACTTCATATCTTTAGGCATACTATTTTTTTCTTTTATATCTTACTTGCTCACAGAAACTACAGCAAAAGAACAGGCCTCTGCACCTAATGACCCCTTTCACAACACAGCTGGTAATAGTTACCAGACTTTGGTCGCAACTGATGTCACAGAAGTCAAGTCAAGGTAGACCTTGCATTATTTTACAGAGCCAAGGCATAAGCAGGCTCAAGCTTCCCTACAACCTGTTAATTTCAACACCTTTTGAACAACGGTAAGCAGTCCAATTAAAGGTACCTCAGGACTGCAAGTTCTCGCGATTTAGCCAGGGTGACTGGAAGTTTAGGGTGACTATGCCAGGCCTTGTTTGCAACAGGTGAGCATCTGAATTCCCACAGCTTCCGTATTGGGACCCTCACAGGAAGTACCTGGAACTCAAAGAGCTGTGTATTCAATAAATACAGAGCAACATTTTTCACATCCCACAGGATTGGACTTTTGCCATCGCAAAATACAAAAAACATGTAAGCTGTAAAAACGGAATTGCTCGTAAGCATCTCAGAATGGGAATCAAACGCGTTCCAAGCTGCGAGAAAAAACATCTCTTAATTTTATTGCTTAAATGATCCCTATTAAAAAGCTACAATAACTGGCCCTGTAGCCTTCCCTATGTCCTGCATCTGGACCCTTATTTAGTTTCAGAAAGCGAGGTGAAATGGCAAAGTAAAATCTTTTTTCAGCATTCGTGTGCAGTTTTTTCACTCCATCCTCTGCACCATTTCCCACGATTTAACCATTGTCCTTCACTTTAGCTGCTGAGATTTTTTTTTTAGTTTGTCCTCTTCTTTGTAGACGGACCCACTGCTGAGAATATTGCATGATGGTTTTCTTTGTGTAAATTCAAATGCTATGGTACTTTCCCTGGTTTCATTTTTTATACAATCCTTGTCTGCTTTAATAAATCCCAGGCAACTGAGTCATGAATATAACCTCTCCATTGTACTTGGAATACTGCTGAAACAAACTCAATAATCTAATTAACAAGATAGACAGCAAGAGAACTGAGCCCAGCAGTCAAGAAGTTCTTCACTCAGTTATGAGGACTTGATATTTATTTATACTCTATTCCAGGAAAACCTAGGAGTTGGTGCATCTACTGAACATATGCAAAACTGGGTCAACGTAAAAAATATCCCTTTACTATTATTGTCCCTTAGTACAAAATCATTGCATTGCCATTGTAATTCTATTGCTTGACTGCAAAGATCATTTACAGTTAAAAGGTACTGGTAATTTCTAGTTTGTAAAATAGAGCTAATAAATAAAATGTGGTAGCATGTGCCCGAAGCCAAATCCTACTGAATTTCTATACCTGCACATGTCTGTACCTGAAAGAAATTTTTTTAACACCTTCGTTAAAAAGAAAAAAAAAAGCGATCTGTATCCGAGGGAATATATTGATGACTTTTCTAGACAGGGTCCTGGGAAGAAGCAGTAATAGCATTACAGTACATGTTACCATGAGACAGTGACAAAGTTAAAAATGCAATCCAATTCAGAAAACGCATTAAAGAAGCAAAATCAAATCTCTGGCCAACAACCAGAAATTGCAATATACTGCAATCTTCACAAATCATTTCGTAGATGTCCAATTATGTCTTTATTGTCGAGGGTAATCCAATGAAACTGGCGTCTCAGAGGGAAAAGGAAGCCAGCCTAACTCATTTGTTTTAATAAAAAAAAGGCCTTTCTGCCATTTAATTCTTATATGAATAAATGCAACAAAACATATTATTGTAGGTTTTCCCTAGATGAAGACATATACATCAAGATTAACAGCGAAAATAAAACTTTAATTACACTGTGTCTGATTTACCTAAACATTGATTAACATTAGCTTACATATTACAAGGTTTCCCACTGATCTGTAATAGCATCTTCCATTACTTACATTTTGGAAAAAAAATCAATACCCAGTCCAAATGTATCTGGCAATTGGGTAAATACATTCCAAGCTCTCCATTGGAACAATGTTATTTGGTATTTATTTATTGTTTCTATTTTTCATTGACTGTACAGTAACCAGTCTGACATGGTATATTATAAATAATATTAGTTGTTACAAAAAATATAAAATATCATCAATAATACAAATGTGTTTAGGAACATTTAAAAAGCAATGAGTTTCTTGAGAATGTCTTGAATACAAAACATCTGTTCCAAGATGACTTAATGCTATTATTTAATAACACCAGGCAAACTTAATCAGTCAGTCCCACAAGCCTTCTAATATTTATTGGCAATAGTATAATAGCATCACACTGACGAGAGGAATGCCATCGCTTTTTAGAGGGAGTGGGTTGAGTATGTCAATTTTCTCGGGTCATCGTGTGCCTTCTTTTACCCTGTGCAACAAGAAATGAAGTCTTGTTTTAAGAATGACTATAAAGCCTCAGCTTAAGATACAGACTATAACATGGAATAGCACTCCCTGGCTTGCCTGCTGTGTTTGGGTCTGTCACAAATATGGCTGTAGTGGGTGAAATTCAGACCAGAAATAGGAACCAACACAAAATAAACAGAGAGGTGGAGGGTTTGATGATGCTGAGCTCTTGCTTGCGCTCAGCATTTAATAATTAAACAGAGCAGAAAATAAAAGGTTGCAAGACAAACAAAACACAGGACACGGTACTTTAGCCAAAATAAATACATAAACAAAATGTACTAACACTAAACAGACAAACAAACGATTGGACGAACAGACAAACACGGTGAGTTAAATTAAGATTTACTTTACGTTTTTACTTTCTCCTCTTCTCACCCGTTCTCCACTCACCGAATACACAACCCAAAGTGAGTGAAAATATGCTGCTTTTATGCAGCTGTACCAAGACTCGATTGCTAATCAATCATTCAATTGGAGTCGCGGTACAACTGCACGTGAATTAATAAAAGTGCAATACCCTGTGCTCACATATTACTACATTTTACCTGCACATGAAGTGCTGTGCAATCCTCATGCCTAAATACAAATATACACTCATGTTACACAGACCCATTTATATCCCATGTACCAATGACTATACACCAACATTCACTACACGTAACATACAACACAAATAACTAGCCCAGGGGAGGGGCATTTTGCCACAGGGTCTCGGTGGGGAAGGTAATTTGAACAAATGAAAATCTCAAAGCCCATTCTCCTTTGCCCTGGCCCTGTCATAGACTGTAAGGGAGAACATGCATTCTTCACTCATATTTTTGAAGTCTCAATCTGGAGTCAATCTAAGCCTATAATAAGATAGGGGAAGTAATTGCTTAAAGCAAATGTTGCATAAAACCACTTCTTTTTAGTTTAGATTCTTTAAGAAGCAAGATGTTAGGAATGACAGCTACATTCTAGAGATTTTATCTGCAGTGCAAATAACAATTTCTACAGTTGTTCTCAAATGTAAGACAAACAGCAGTTTTGATCGCGAATTTGATTGATCCATCTGGACAGTATCTGATTATACACTATAGCCTGTACATGGTACGGTATTTGTACACTTCGCACAATTGTGTTGCCTTACTGTATTTCCTGTGTACTGATAACATGGAAGAAAACCTAATGAAACTAATATTTAACACGAAATAACCTTCTTAAACCTTCTTATGTAAAAAAAAAAAAGTGTAACAGGTGTGTTCTGTTACTGTGTGGCCATCCGCTGAGAGACACAGAGAGTTTGTAGCTAAAACACCACTCAGGCATCCAGGTTTTAATAGGAATCACAGGGGTTTCAGGCAGTTGCAGTTATTGGTGGCTGACACTACGTACCAGAAATGGTATCCCTACTATGGAAAGAAATACACACACGTGTACATAATAATACAGAAATTCAAAACAAAACACAATGATGAAAACAGCTGTAAAACAAACTCTAGCCAAGCACTACTAAAAAGGAGGTCTCACTTCCCCTAAATGAATCCTGATATAACCACGCAGTGACCATGTTGTAGCTCACCCTGGTTCTACACACAGTAATGAGTGTTCTTCTCCTTCAGGCTTGCAGATGAAACTACCAACCAAACAAAGAGCAAATGAAAAAACAAAGAAATTGGCTTTTCAGTCTCTTTTTAAAGACAGGTGACCAGGTTTAATCGATTGTCAATTCTTCAACTGACACCTGGCCACCTGCTGCAAATTCCTGTCAATTATCTAAATTAAACACACTTTTTTTTTTATTTACAAACAAAAATACCACCAAAGTACACTCATTTACAGGGGAAAGCCTCAGCCCTGCCACACCTGTGTAATTACAGTTTATGTGACTATAAAAATTGGTTGTGAAATATGAGGGCTGTTCAACTGAGCAGAGATCTGGATGTACAGCTATCTCACGGGATCCCATTGACATGCCTGGCTGATTTCAAGTACTGGATAAATGTGTATGAATCAGATATCCATTTAGTGATATGAGCAGATAATAAATCCTGCCTGTTGTAACAGTCCTTCCCCACTGGACTGAAAACAACAGAAGGGGCCAGGTAGGAATATCAGCTTCAGATCTCTCAGCCCCTGTGGCTTGCTAGGGTGACTCATCTGCGGTAAAATGCTTCTGTGTTGCAGTGGATTAGAAAAAAAAAAGGATAAACTTCTGTTTGCTCTTTCGCTTTTCAAAGGCCTCATTTAATTTTGGAAAAACCGCAGTGAATCACCCAGTTTTAAAATGTTAAGAGTTGCAGACATTCTACAGATGTTTTTTTTTTTTTTTTTTTTTTTAAAGTAGTAGTTTTCTTCTCTTTTCCTGGAATTTATATAGGCAATTAAGAAAGTGGGTTTGATTCAAGGTTTTAACCAGTTTTAACACTAGAGACCACTACTCTTACCACTTTCGTGAAGCAGCTTTACTATAATTTGACAGTATGCATACTGGTTCCCATCCCAATTGTCAACATATCAAATCTTCAGAAAAGTATGCTTGGGCAAGACTAGAAAGAGCATGTCAATTAACTTTTCTGATGATACAAAAAAATCGAAATCAGAAAACCCTTTTTGGGCATCTTCAAAAAGCAAGAACATTTTTAAGAAAAAAAAAGTAATAATAATAATAACTGAAAAACAGAAGCCCTTATATGAATGAGTTGTGTATCAATTCTGTGGATAAAACGTCAGGAAATGGTTGTAGATTTTTCTACATTCATTATCAACCTGAGTGATTCAAAAAAACAAATCCAGAAAAAAAGAAGTCGTTATTGTATCTCTGGAAATTGGCATGAGACGTACACTGGGTCTGAAGCACTCATTTTAAACTATCCTTTGTTGCTGTTGATGCAAGAATGTAAAATATGTTTAGTTGATTAGTAACTCAAGACTAGTATAGAATTTTTTAACGAACGAGAACGCGCCACTGACTAATAATGGAGAAAGAGAATTTCCAGACCTAGAATCCTGACTAAATGCTAAGTAATAAACTTGATCAAATGAAGGGGCGCAGTAAAAGTGAAACTGTTTTCTTGAGGAAGTTGAACTAACAGCAGTCTACAGCTTGAATATCTGCCAATGGGAGGAAAAAAAAAAAAAAACACAATGATGTTCTTTTGTTCGACATTTAATGAAAATGTACTTACGTTGAGTAATATTGCCAAAAACATTTACTAAAGAAATCACTTGCCTATTGTGGTTTTATTGTTTTCCTTTAAATCAAACATGATATTTTTCATTCAAGCAAGAAGTGTTTCACACATTTCTAGTACTTAATGAATTTTGAAGTCTAATCATGTATTTAACCCTCATGTATTTGAGAATAATTTTTCTCCATGTTATCTGGGTTTAAATCTGTCTCATGTAGCTTCACCTCAGTCCCTACTGGTCAAATGTATCCGTTGATTTAGTTCAATTGGTGACAGCTGCAGTTTGCTCTTAAAGAGGCCTGGGATTGTACAAGCATGGAGACTGAGTAATGCTCATACTCTGAGGAGGGAGGTCTCCCCAGGTCAAGGTTAAGGTAAATTGGAGGGGCCAGTTTGGGGAAACAAGCAGGCTGTCTGGTAGATAATCATCAGCTTTTCTGAACATTTCTTTCAGTACTGATAATGCAAAACAAGACCCTTTACTTTATGGGAGACTTCATTAATGCACTAAAAACAACAGCAAAGATAGAATTACAATCTCATCTCATTTGCATATTTAAAGGTGTATTTCAACATTTCAATGCTCTGAATATGTGTGAGTGGTAGGGGGAAGGGTATGTCTGTATGTCAAACGCACATATTTACATGTGTATACGTTTGCTCTTGAGTGTTACTGACAGCACACGTTTTCTCTTTAGAACTGCGCAAGCAATGAATGCCATTGTCATACATTTTTACACAGCTATAAAAGCTATTACAGACACTTTAGTAAAACACTTTACTGACTGTCTGTGTTACATATTGGTATATAAAAAAATCTGTATTAGCTATCATGTTTTTTATGGCCTTATTGATTTAGGAGCTGTGCCAATATTGTAAATATTAATACACAATCCACTATAGGTTTGTATGAATATGGTTATGTCCCATATATATATATATATATATATATATATATATATATATATATTGTGTGTGTGTGTGTGTGTGTGTGTGTGTGTGTGTGTGTGTGTGTGCGTAAAGAAGGTCTATAATTATACAGCATTTACATTAAATAAATGCAGCCTGTGACCACAGTGTTTGTTTCCCTCATACTGTAGCTGCACTTTTGCATTTTTCTACTCAAGGCTAAAGACCGCAGTTTCATATTTCCCTGTCAGTCAATGGGAATCTGGCAGCCACTCATACCAAGCCTTTCCCAGCTGAAGGTGTGGTTTATTCAGCATGTACATACAGTAATAATGTGTACTCGTGGGATTTAGTTAGTGATGAGAATAAACAACTAAAAACCAGAAAGGGCTGGAATCATGCATGTTGCACTGCCAAACATCAATAGGACAGACTGCAATTTACTGTAGACCAGTATTTCATATAAAACAACAACGAATAACCATACTGCTGATATTTATGTGAACTACAGTGCAGAACTTCCACCTAAAAAAATGTATAAAAAAAGATGAACACTGTTAGTTTGCAGTATGTTTATGTAATACAGAGAGTTAATATTAAGTGCCAAAGTATTAAAAATGGTTTAAAAACAAGCTATTTGTATATTTGTATTACAAGAAAAAATCTGCTGAAAATTGCAGTTAATTCTCAGAAATACAGTAGCAATAAATGTGTTTGGGCACTGCATTGCCTCTTTTGATTACCCTTGGTGGGGAAAAAACTGCATCTAGGCAGATCATGCACACAGTTCATTATTATTCAAAAATGCAGGTTTCAGCTCGAATCTAAACTTAACAAATGATATCTAAGGACAGGAAAATGAAAACAGTTCCCTTTCTTCAAGAAAAAAAGAACTGCAGCAAAGTGTGCCCTGGATAAAAAAAATATTAAAAATGATTGGAGGAGTAATGCATATAGAAGTTCCATTTAAAATGCTTCCAGGAAGACTTAATAGGACATTTTTCTTTATCTGACAACCAAAGCAAGAAAGATTGCCTACGACTGCAATCATGTTAACTAGAAATACCAATTGAATGTATTATTGTTCTTTTCTTCTATTTTGATCATATAAATGTATCTGAAACTGAAAATGATGTAATGCCATAAAATATGTGTATAAAACACAAACAAACCATTTCTGTAATTCTAGGAGCTCATTATCAGTCTTCTGCATTCCACATATTCTTCAGTGGTATTGTGTAATTGGTGTACCTTCAGGGGATAGCTTTATGAGTTCATGTGTATTTTTTTTTTTTTTTTTTAATTGATACTGTATTACAAACGTGTAGAGGTCACATGATCTAAACAGAGAGACAGAGTGTTAGCTTTCTACCATATTTTTTTTTATTGTGTTCAGGTATGAAAATATACCCCATCTGGGATGTGTTATTTAGATTTGTTTATGTTATTCAACTAAATTATCTAGATGCTGTCTGTTTGAACATGCTACTGGTCAACTATTTCAGTACTGCAGACCTGTATAGAGGTAACTGTAACTCCACTCAAAATGACAGACCAGGAAACTCCATTATATCTAATTTTCAATATAAGAGAATTTGGTTAGTTATTCTAGGGTAGTCTCTGTCTAGAAAAAACATCTAGGTTCCATCTAGACATCTTTTTCATCTGTGAATGATAATACCCAAGATAGGTATATAAATATAACAACTTCTCCTTTACAAATGTTGTCTGTGCCCCCTCCCTCCCTCCCTCCGAAATACCAGATGTTTCCAGTTGTTTTCCTTAGAACTCCTGCTTACAGGCTCCTTTGTAGGTTCAATACGGGTCTAAATTGTAGGTTGACTCATTTGGTGTTGCAAGCAACCATTTCTGGTTGCCATCTGGCAGTTTCTCATGTCAGGGAATGGAGTGTTTTAAAAAAGACTTAGAGATTTGTTTATGCACATTCACTTTCAGACACAGAAGGGGTATTAACAAATCAAAAGTGGGTTTGAGACTGAAATAAAATAGAAAGCCTAAACCAAGATGTAAAGATCTAAGTAAAGAGACCCTAAGAGGTGTGCACTAGCAATTTCTTCCAGAATCAAGATCTTCACTTTCATATCAACTTAATGTTTCAGGGGGAAATACATTTCTGGTGCACACCCATCATCATTTTTTTAAATTTATTATACAGGCCTCATTACACAAATTCTACCTTTCTCACACTTCCCCAAAGTATTAATTTAATAAGTACATGCATAACTGTAGCATAATACAGGTGAAATCACCTTGAAAAGTCATCATTACCAGTTTGTTACCATCATGGGTAACATGAAGAATGACCCAGTTCTCTATATACTGCAGAACAGTTGCCTTGAGCTTTGAAAGGTTTATTAGGATGCATAGAGAGATGCCCCTCAAGCAATATTAAAATGAGTTTGTGGTTTATATAGTCAAGCTAGTGGAAATATGTTCCAAAGAGTATGATTTTATAATGACCTTTCTGTGGTATACATGACAAGTATCCATGAAATATTAAATTTATTTGCTCTTGCCTTTTAAATTTAAAACAAAATGTTTTGATGATGGTCTTTAGCTCGGGTTTTTTATGTAATGCTACACTGGGCAACGTTACCACAGACTGTTTGAGCAATAACTATGTCATAATTAAATACAAAAGGCGGTGTCTTGGCTAATAGAATGCTTGAGCAAACCCATGCAATTAAGTCATTTTTCTGAAACAGGCATTAATGCAGAGTGGACAGTCCCTCGGGTTTATAATGCTAAGCAAAAGAAAAAAAAAAAAAAAAAAAAACACTGAAATCCAGTTTGAGATTTTTTTTTTTTTTTTTAAACAAACATAGACATAATTTTGTTTCATTTCGAGTGTCTGCACTATGCTGCATTATAGCTTTGACACAATACCATCATTACTGTGAGGAGGGTGAAAATAACTTAATTACTGTAATTTCAGCAATGCTCGATTTAAGAACCGCTGCTTGCACTGCGCTAGTCATGGTCAAATGCATTATTCTTTCTGCAAACTGCAATAGAAAGTCATGCACTTTCATTTTTTTTTTTTATACATTCTGTTTCAATAAGATTTAAAGATTAGATTGTAACATAGACTATAAAGCATGCTCCAGCGTCATAAAATGGTGCTTTGGATCGAATGGTGGTTTCCCTTAACACACAGCACCACCTGGTGACTGATTAACTTAATAGACTATTTTATTTTAAAAAATGAAAGTGATATACTAGCAAAACATTACTCACGAGACCCTTACAAGATTGCTATGGATGTGCATTTTCTTGCCCAATTCTGTAAGTTCACCTCCTGTGTTACAAGAAAATAGAACTCCACCTGAGCCTTGTCCTGATCCACACTAAAACTTGCAGTGAATCCAATTTACATCCAGAATTTTCAATTCATCAATCACCAATCTCTCAATATGTAAGGATTTAATTAGTACTAATATTTAATCATTATTAATATTACCTGTACATAACAATATTAAGAACACCTCTTCCTTACCTTAAAATTCGAGGGCCGAGAATAACTGAGGCCCAGACAAAACTAAATATCCTTGAGCTAGCTTGAGGACTTCTAAACACTTAAATGTCAAACTTGAATGTGCTGCTCAGTGCACTGAAAGAAGTAAAAATACAGTACAGACTCCCCCAAAGTAACACAAGTTTGATCCACCTCTCTTTTCTTGTGAGGAGTTGGCACAACCTGTATATGACAGTGGCTACTCTCACTATAGGATCACTCTCCACTGAGAACCCCTATTTCTTCAAGAGAAATAAAGTAATGAATTTCATTGCAGCACTATCCAAGGTGAAACAATCAGTGCCATACACATTTCACAGTCCAATTTGGAAAGCTTTTTGAATCTGCATGATACATCTGAACAGCAGTTGCCAATAACTCTTGTAAATATGCAGTGTTACACAAGACAAGTGGAAATTATTAAATGAGAGATTTTAATCGTAACAAACGATTAGAAACAGGGTTATAATCCACAGGGTTGTATTATTTCCAGCAAAAGTTTACTGCTGTACCCATAAAAAATAGAAAAATCGACAAAAAACTTGAAGTCCTGTTCCCTTCAAGGTTTTAGTACATTTTTTTTTTTAAATTTTATACAGTATAGAATATAGAAAATACAATTGAATGGTTCAGCTCTTTCTATATATCCTGCAGTCCACAGTATTTGTAAATAGTCCATAGAAGTGCCAGCCAGAAATACAAATAGACAGAAATCATTTGCAAATCCTTCTCAATAATCCATTATAAAACGTCTTCTGAAAGAGCAATTGTGGTACACAGGGACAATATGGGGGCTGCTCAGAGCTGGGAAAGCCAGGTCTGGCATGTATCGGAGGTTCATTCATTTGATTGTGGGTGGCGAACTGGCACCATGCGCTCGTACACACTTCCGGAAAGTCAACTAAATATAGCTTTGTTTTAACATCTGCATATCCTGTCCTGGTTATCGTAATCATGTGGGCAAAGGGAGTCTTTGCCCGTGAAACCAAAATATTTTGAAATGTTTATTTGTATAATTTTGTATTGCTTGAAAAATTATTCTATAGTAGATGTACTCATTTATGTTGCTGAGATCAGTGGCATGCATATATATGGTAATGAGGAAACCTAGAGATGAAATCTGTCAGATATGAAGGACTCACTGATATAGGCAAAACAGATTATTTAGATGATGATGACGACTTTTTTGTGACATGGTCCTGACATGTGTACAGCTCTTGCCACTTAAAATATTATAAACATGTTCAGGAAAATCCAGACTTGATTTAGTGTTTATAGCCACCTTTACATTTTACTTTTGTATGCGTTTCAAATTGTATATTGACTATCAAATAATCTATTCAATTACACTGGTTGCATTAAATAAATATAAATGGCGAATCAATACAAGAGCCCAACAGAATAGTTTTCGGTTAAATGTTTAATAAATTATTATACCTTTAAGTTTTCTATTTTCTTTACAACCCTCGATGTAATCATTTTACTTTGCAATTTCTCATCGAACAGCAATGGCTGCAAACTAAAGCACATAAAACCTAATAGAGAACAAAAGAGAGTTAACTTTATTCACGACAGCACTGTGTACAGTAAAGAACTAACGCGATGAATCACCTCACAGTAACAAGCATGTAAAATGATGGGATTTCCCTGAATGTATTTAAACAGAAAGCAGATCTGCCTTTATTACAATTTGCTTTGACGCATGTCAAAATTTGACAGCCGTGTAATAGCAGTTCTATTCACTTTAAGAGGGGTCTGATGTCCACACCATCACTGAACAAGTTGCTCAGCACTGACAAGGCTGTTCCTGCCCAGATTTCCACATTTCAGCATTCCTGGCACTCAGGCTGATGGAGCTGGCAGTCGTGTCACGACTTTAGCAGCAACCTTCAGGTGGGCTTTGGCCTGGAACAAAGAAACTATGCTAATACCATTACTGCTGTATTTGCCAGGCGAAAAGCCTGTAATGAATTATTAAAGGACTTAACCCTCCAGCTTTAAAATCTATAGAAAAGTCAATGGGCTGCATACAGTTTAAAGAAAATGCTCTTTAAACTTGTAAAAGGTGTAATCGATATAGAAAGTAACTGTAAAATAAATTGATTAGGAATTGTATTCTACTTGACATGAATTCAAATTCAATATGCAAATTAACGATGCAGTCCATTGCCTTTTTTGTAGCATTTAAATCACCCCCAATAAAACACAGGGGCCTCTGGTATATTCCCAAACAAAATTTAGATACTGATATTATTAATGTACCGTTAAAAAATACACTTGACTGAGAAAAGCAAACAGAGATTTTCATGAATCACTGCACAATGTAGTGATCAGACTTAATAGGAGTCTCCAAGTCGGCATTTTAGTTGGTCAGCATTTCTTTATATCCTGCACCTGGCTATTTTTCTGTGGTTTAGAGGTTGCGGGATAAGAAGGGACAACTGTACATAGCAAAAATCTAATCTGGGACGAATTCCATACCACTGTGTTTGATATAGGGACAGGAAACCATAGAAACAGCACCCCCCACCCCCCCCACCCACAATCTTCTGAGCTGGTGTTATCGAGAAGAAAACAGACACTCCATTTATTGTGAATGATTGTGAAAGTGGAGTGGTAATTATGGATGTCATTTAGTTACTTGCAAGTATAGAGTAATTACAGGCTGTGATGAAAAGCTGGTAATTATATGAAATGGCTGGCAAAGAGCAACCTAGAGTTCACCATTAATACTATGACCTGAACTCTTAAGAAAAAAGTTTAAATCACTATCATGCATATTTCAGTAGTAATAACAGTGCATAACATTGATGAATGCACTGGCCAAAATGTTTGTCTTCTTGTCATTTTGGATGAATGGATAAAAGGCTTTAAAAAATACAACAAACCTCTGGGCTGTCTGGCTTGGACACAACCACAGGCTGCCCTTCATCTGACACCTCTCTTATATTAATGTGTAATGGGATATCTCCTGCAAATAGTCAAATAAATATATTTCAAAGGGTCATCCCAGATTTTAGGCTGCTTTCACATTTAAATTGCTGTAGTATTCACTTTGGTACAAAACATACAGGCGTGGATTACTTCCAAGTTATATACTTCTATGCTGCTAAACTCCACAGCCAACATTACAATTCTGTCTGTATAAATGCATTTTTTTAAACATATACAATGAAATACTGTCTTTATGTTTCCATATGCTTCAAATACACATACACACACACACAAACAGCTTTGCTTTCTTGTAAGATACCTGTGATCAAACGACTTAAAGAATCATAGAATACACTGGTGTACAAAGTATGAAGCCAATGTCTCAAATTGGCCATGACATTGAAAATATAAAGTACATTTTATGCGATATTAACATCTGAAATAGCAGTGGGTTGACAAAAACATATGAAGGTACAGCCCATAGTCCTTAACATAGGCTTATACAAGAAATAAATCACATTTAAAATGTTGGACTATGACTAATGTATTACTGCATTACAGTAATAAAAGCACAGTAATCCATTGAGGACTTCTAATGTGACAGTTCTGCCCAAGACTATGAGCTATTCCAGTTTTTTCTGTAAGCCTAGTTACACATAAATGGACTTACGAGCTATACACTAAATCATGGAACAGATCAAACAGCTATGCATCTGGATTATTATTTCCATCCCTGGACTTGTTACTGTATCCTTACCCAAGACTTCCACTCCAAGGCTGTTTGCCAGCTCTGTTGCCCCATCTTCTCCAAATACATGGGTTTTGTGGTTGCAGTTCGGACAGTGGAACACACTCATGTTTCTGACAACACCCAGAACCTGGAAGAATGAACAGATGCTTCAATGGGCAAAACATGATCGAGAGGGCTAGGTGGGACAGGGGTAATAAACTAGGGCCGTTTTTGGAAGTAAGAGATAAAATCCAGCTTAGATCCAGTTTGGTAGACCCATCTTATACCTCAATGGTTAAACACAGTTCACTAAATACACTGTGTGTAAACGCTGCCATTTAAAAAAGTTATGCAAAGGGATTACTAATGGCAGACTTGGTTGCTCTTACCCTAATTACCGTGGATGCTTCACATAGATGAACTGCCATGATTCTAGCTAGAGCAGGCAGATCGCATTATTTATTTTTTGGGGGGGGTACAACGCAGCAGCAAGAAGCACCTCTTGATTTATGATCACTGCAGGGCTCCAGCAGCACCACTGCTGGGATGCCCAGACTGAATTAGGTCACAGCTACATTTTTAGTTTGTCTATTTAAAAAAAAAAAAAAATGAAGAGCAGATCCAGCATCATCTCTATTCAAGACAGACTTCACACAAATCAACGCTATACAGGGGTCGCTATAATTTATATCAAGTTTGTTGTCCCATTTGAAGAGATAAAATAAGATTAAAGCATATTTGTACGCCTTAATAATTGGAGAGTATTTTAACAAGACAGCAATAATTAGCATCTGAAACTAAAGTGTGTGAAAAAGTTATGAAGTTAAAATAGTAATTATTGTGCCATGTCCAACTTCGGCAAGGCTTACGCAAACCCACTGCTTACTTAATTATCCATTTATATCTTGCCTTCGCAATTCCATGACATGGACTTTCCTGTTACTCTTTCAATTCATTTTCTTTGGCACTGCAAGCTACTGAGTTATACAGCCAAGGCTAATTTGTTTCAAAGTGAATCAAATGGTGGTGTACTTTGCAATGGAACTGAATGCACCAGAGTCTGTAGAAAAGGCTATTTACATAATTATTTACTGTAAAAAAAATAAAATGTACCTGTATAAATAAAGCAGCCATCTTTAAATGGATTTGCATAACCAAGTATATCTTTTAACTGATAAGCTCTGCAATCATTACTTGGTGCAAAATGAAAATAATGCAAGTATGGATAAAGTATGTGTGTTTTTTAAATTGCAAATAGCCCAACTTCTGTTAGTACAATACCCCCCAGCAGCAGCTCATACTATTTAGAAAGATGGCCCTTTAAATAACAATGTTTATTTCGCTTCTGATTGTAATAGTTGTTGACAGCTGTTTTGTAACTATCCAAATGTGTAATTTATTTCTAAGGCTATGAGTACCTAAAGCGGTGGGGAGTTTGATCAGCCATTTTACACAAATCTTAAATGGAGAAGTAATTAGAAAGCAACAGTCTTAGCATACCAGGTCTATACACAATGTCCAGCATGAGGGCTGGGCAGTATATCGGTGGTTGTAAAAGCAAAGTCTACTAACTATGTTTATGTGCCCGCATACGTGGTAAAACGAGGCCCAGAATGTCAGCATGGCCTATTATGTCATGTTTTTTTGGACCTACTATATTTAAGCCTGAAATTGAGGGAATTAATATGGCAGGGTATTAACACACAAATATTTCAATTTACTCTACTACAATGTGTGTTCTTTTTTTTAGTAATACTTTTACATTCCCCTATAAATAACCTAGAAGTTATAAAAAATAACCTATAAAAAGTAAATAAATGAACCGTTTTTTAAACACTTAAAAATCAAGTAACACAACCCTGTTTCTACTTTTTTTTTTAAATAAAATACAGTAAAAAGAGTAAAATAAATAATTACAAAAAACTAAAACAATTTGGATATCAGCTTTTTCATTTATGACTGAAACATTTTCTAAGGGATCAAAAATCCCTCCTTCCCCCTCATATTTTGAACAACGTTATCCCTTCAGGATGTTAACACTGATTCAGTTTTTTTTTCCTAAATCCTTGCAGTGCAGCTAAATACATTCCCCAAGTCCCTAAAATAATCCTGTTAAAAATGTTGTGTTGAAATGACAGCCAACAAGTTATTGCATTTGCCAGCTTCAATTAGGTCGGTTATGGGGCATATGTCAGCAACTTTTATTCTGAGTGAGCTCTGCTGCGTACTGGCTAAATGAAATGAGAATGTACTTAATAGTACCAATTTAAGAAGCCATGTCCATTTCAATATATACAGTATGATCACCTGAACTAGGCAGAGATCTTTCTAGATTTTTTTTTACTTATTTTTCAATGCAAGTGCATTCGTGTATGCTAAGTCTCTAAATGTGAAGAAACAAAAACACATTTGGAATAAAATATCTTACATAACAATATCTCAGAGTGCAATAGCTTCCAAGTGCTATATTTCTAAAGTATCTGGATTATGTTTTGAGCTAGTCAGGCTGCCCAGTTAGCATTCCCAGCTAGCAGCACAGCTGAAGCCCAGGCTATTGAATGGAACTGAGTTTGCACTTGTACCTCTCCCATCAATCTTCGTTCCACCTTGTCAGAGCGGGGGGGGGGGGGGGGGGGAGTTTTAGTGCCAGAAGCAGTGCAGAGCTCCTACAGTTAATTCTGCAAGGAAATACACTGTCATACCTGCACCTGTTCAAAATACCACAGTAAGAACAAACGAAGCACAAAAACAAGAGCATTCATTCAGCTGACAAGCAGGCAAGGATATAAATGCAAAGCAGTATTTCAGGAAAAAAAAAAAAAAACTGTACAATAGCTACCTGTTTCTATTAATCAATGTTTGTGTGGTGCAGAGATTTAAATGTGTATTTTATTTTCACAAGAAATCTATATTTCATCAAAATTAGTGATGTATGTTTACTTTTTCACATGCCCACTTCAGTCCATGTAATCTAGGCTGTACATCAACACACCTTTTTTTACCATACTGTATGTTACCAAATAATATTTTGGAACTGCAACAATGAAACTAGAAGTATCACTAAAACTAACAATGGACCAACTATGCACCCAGATAACATTTCAACATACATTTGATCGATGGCTCACATAACTACACAGAAATTCACGCCCATCTTGGCTCATTCCTTTACCATATGGTCATTGATGCCACAAAGTGTGGATTGGGTACCTTATGTTTCTGTGTGATTGTTTTGAACTATGACAGCTCAATCTATCACTTTGACTCTTACAATAAAACTCAAACAGGCTTCATAAATGTGTGCTTCAGTGCCAGCGGAGGTCTGGGTTGATTGAATGGGCTTTCTTGCACACAACAAATCCATGGACTGAAAGACGTGGCGTGACAAACACACAAAACAAACAGACTGTGTTCACCTTCCTAACCCTTTAGTCCGTACAGTGCCAGAAGGCATACCCACCCATCAATGGATCAAGCATACCAATCTACATTTTGGCAATCTGATGTTTCGATAATGCTTAAAAGGAAAACCCTAACCCTCTTCATCAGGTTACTTCAGTTTAGCAAAAGCTTTGGCCACCTTATTTAGCTCTGAAGACAAACAACCCTCGCCATCTATTACTCAGTGCCCAACTGATGAATGACCCAAATAAACAGCGAGATAAAGACAAGACGTAAACACCCCACTTACCATTAATCATGTGGACACCCCAGACTGGCCTATAAACTATCCGTGGTTAAGATTAGGGGCACAAAACCCACCATCTGTTCACTTCTGACTAACGACCTCTCAGGACCCGATGGGTCAGCAGAGTCAAGCTAGACTCCGTATAGAAAAATGTACTTGGTGTCCATTAAGTCTGTCATCAATTATGAGTTAGGATTCTGTAATGGTGAAAAAAAAAATGTGGCAATGATAGCTACTCCAGTACAATATGCATTAGAGAAATTTGCAAAACATGAATATCCCAGATTTGTTGGCATCCCTTGGTGATATTTACATGTGTGACTTGCCTTGTGTCCAGTGCCATCAGATGTTAATTTTCACTGCAAGCCACTGATTGGCGAAATCAGAATGTGCTGCAAACACCCATTATACCGTATTACTTGGAATTAATGGCGCTGCATTTATTTTAAATTGCTAAAAACAGCTTTGGCACTTATTCAAGTAACTAGAAGTACTATGGTTTTTGAAAAGCACAATTTTTTATTGAGGTATTTGGGGGAAGCGTATATTGAAGTTTATTTCTGTGGCTACAACTAGATTAGGATGCTGAAGAAGTCCTACAACTTCAAACTGAAAGCTGTTGAGCTAGCAGAACAGATCAGGGTTTGACTAGGTGAGGACACATACCAGTGTAGCGTGGAGAGGGAAATAACAAGAGAGCAATGTCAATTTAACACTGAGGAGGCAGGTTTATTTTCCCCTTTCTTACAACAGTTTCAAAGCAGGGCTGAACTCTAATATGCAATGCATTTATTTCTCTTCAACCAGCAAGACAACTAAACACTCAGTCTCCTGGTCCAGGCAGGGCTTCTGGGAGGAAGATGAGTTGATCCCATGGCTATCCCCTAAACAGCATCATCACAGCGAGAGCTACACTAGCTTCTGCTTGACACTCCAAACCATCACACCCCCACTTTCCAAACTTCCTGCCTGTATCACTACATAGCCCCCTAACAGAAAGATAATGGGGGAAAAAAAAAAACAAAAAAAAACAAAAACATCATTCCTGTTTCCTTGCATCTACTGCTAGCATGCAGTACAAAAGAGCCCCCTCCACCAATATTAAAAAGGGCATTATACAGTTTGTCCATGAGTTATTGTGTGACAAATACAAACAGCATTAGACATAGCAACATAAACATGGATTAGAACAAAATGATCTGAATTAGAACAAAATTATTTGAATGTACACCAAGCCAAGATCATGTAGGGACAAAACAGTGAAAAAGAATAAAGAAAATGAAGTAATTACTTACTGGCAGGTAGAAATGATGGGCTTTTTCCCTCAGCAGTGAAATTAGTGAAGTACTAATTCTGTTGTGAGTACTCAATCATAGAAAATAGACTGAAAATAAAAACTCATATTCCAATAGCATAGCACAGATGTAATCAAATAAAATTAGATTAACTCTTCAGGGGGCTGCTGTATATATTTACTATATTAAAGTAACTGACTACTGTAACAATTATTCTCAGTTAATTAGAGCATTACAGTGCTTTCTTACACTATTCTGATTTTTACAAGAATGATCATTCAAACACACTTCACTCCATTATGTGTGACAAAGATTATGTGTACCTCCAGCAGTACTGGGGAGTAACGCATTACATGTAACACATTAGTGCAATTGGATTACACTTTTCAGTAACTTGTAACTGTAATGGCTCCTTTTACAGAGAGGTAAAGAAATGTGGTAATGGATTACATTTTACACGAAAAAATAACAGTTGGTTTTAGTTACATTTAAATAATTTCGTGCAACAGCCTGACCAAACCAAAAAAAAAAAATCTGTAAAAAACTATAAACTGTGCCTGAGAATTAGTTTAAGATTTTTTCTCCAGGAACATTTAACTAACAAATTAAAAAGAAAAAACCTTAACAGACACGTTACACTGAATCAGTCCTGTCCTGGTGACTGGAGACATTTACCATTTAAGAGAGTCATACTATCCAAATTAAAATGTCAAAACCAAAGCTAAACAGAATTTTTACTAAATGTATCTCCCTTACCAAGTACATATTTGATATTCCTAATGTACGCCATGAAGCAATTATCTTATCACATCAGCAAAGCAAATGCAGAGCTGAGAAACGAAAGCTGTAAATGCTCATGGGCACATTGACTTTTCTGAACATCTCTGCTCCTCTCCGCGCATCCAGCAGAGCGATGTCTTGTGGAGTTGACACGATCACAGCGCCTGGAACAGATCACACATTAACAAGTCTTTCAGTTTATCTTCACATTTAAAACAGGTGGTAAAATCAAGATTAAATGGGTGGAAAGGAATACATAGGAGCCTATAAAAGTTTTGTAAAAACAAACTGAATGCTCCTATATGAAAATGAATGGCTCATTCTAAAGATTTTATTGGCTCACAACAAGTTTGACAATGGCTTTGCCAAATGGCTCTTTTAAAACTCTGCTTCAGCAGGCCATAACACCAGTCACTCAAAGCACAAAGGGTCAACATTGTTCCTCAGTCTATCACTGCAGGCTTTTCAGTTCCCCCAAAGACAGTGTTTTTTTTTGTTTTTTTTTAATCCAAGTTGCATAGCATTTTAATTGGGGGTGACAGGCAGGATAGTTACTTGGGGGAGTGGCAACAGGAACATGGTACACAAAAGGAAAGGAGGTAAAGACAGCCTATATATAAAAGACAACGTTGGTTAACATAAAATACTCTAGGATATAAATAACACATATAGGTAGCTGTACCCAGGTTTGGGCATGAAAATATTCTAAATGTACTTTTTTTAATATAATTTGACTTAAGTCTGAAAACAAACATGTTTATTGTACAATACATGTATAGTGTATGTTCAAATTTCTTTTGTTGGATAAGGTACAAGAACAGGAAACAGGCATGATCAGGATGATCTTTTGTACAGTTTGGTAAAACGTATTGGTTATTAACCACGCCACTTTGTTAAAAAGAAAGTCTGTTATTGCTGGGTCAAACAGTAGCAATAACTCCAGACTATGCATGTAGACAGCAGACAGGATAACTGTAAAGAACATTTTTAAAGATTACATGTTATGTTGATTATTTCTGTGTGATAGCATAGCAATAGACAATTAGTTTTGCTGCACTACAACTTCTTTGGAAAGGGTCCAAAATGTTAAACAGTGAGCAAACAAATGAAGCAATAAATACATTATCAGAAATTAGAGGATAACAGGAGGGATTGTGGGATGAGACAATTATGTATATGCAACTGTCCATCACCATTCAGAGTGCTGGAATGAGGCAGAACTGACATAAAAGAGAAATACTGTGTGGAACGCTCCTCAGCCCCTCCACTGCAGAATTAAAACTCTCAGCTAGCAGAGGATATACAAGAATAGAATAAAGATGCTGGCTGTTGGCCAGGGCTAAATCTGGAATAATAAGCATGATTGCAGGGCAAAACATTCAGCTGTCTCTTATTATTGAGATTCCTTCTGACATCTTTTTGACACCCACCAAAAGGTTTTAAAGCCTGGAGCCTAGTCTCAGCCACGATGAGCCATAGCTAACTACATGCTGATTTACAGAGATCGTGTTCTAGCACCATCTAAACTTCAAATTAGGAGATTCATAAAGCGCAATTAGAGTTTTATACATCAGTGTTCTCTGGTATATTTAAATATCTAAAACAAATCTGAAGTGACCCAATTCATGTTTATAGTAATATGAACACAAAGAGAATTGGGCATTGATGCAACAAGGGTGGAGGCAATTTCAGATTAGTTTGTGCTGTCCAGGAGGCTAGGTTAGTTCAGTATTTTATTTTTTATACAATGACCCATTGGGAAAGACTGTCAGAAAGACAGAGCGTTTTTCATCAATATTTAAGATTTATTGAGAAAGATTTGCAGTACAGAAAAATGCTAGGAGGCAGAGTATAATTGATAGCATCTTATTCATAGAGCTGGAGAGTGAGCTGAAAGTTTTCCAAGGCAAGTTACCCTTACTGTCTGTGGCAAAGTGGTTGGTAAGGGGAACAGGTGTAGCGGTGATGCAATGCAGGAGTGATGAACAGACAACAGTGATTCAGTGAACAAGTGTTTATTTGTGCTGTTTCCAGGTCTGGCGACCGCCAAATAATAAATCCCCGGCAGTACACAACAATGTGTAAAGCGCGGGGATGGTGAACACAGTACAGTCTCACACACAAACAAAGGCACGGTCACCAGTCCTGAGTGACATTCAAACGTGCAGGTGCTCTGTGCAGTGGTGCTCCGGATAGTGCTTTACGTGGCGACAGCTCCGGAGGTGTCCGTTAACTGTCTATAAACAAACAAAGACAACACGCAACACACAATACACTCTGAGAGCTCCTCTCTCAGTCCTTCTCTCCTCACGTTACCCAAACGAAGGAAAAGATCAGCGTTACCCTGGCCCCTATATGTAATCCCGCATGATATCTAGGTAAACGGTTGCAGCTGCCTTATTACTTGCAGCTGCCTCTCGTTTACCTTTCAAATCAATACGGTCTTACAACAGAGTCACGCTTCTTTCCAGGCTGACCCACTTCCCTGACCCGGAAACGAACCGTCAGGCCAGCCCTTCCAGATACTTCTCCACTCGTTCTTTAGCGCCCTCACAGGTCGGGAGGAAGATTCATCACCAGAACTCATGTTTCTGTCACACTGTCATATATATTTATATATTGAAATGATCAGGCAGCAGCATATAATGGTGAGATTCATCCTAATGCTATGAGGTCAGAAATACATACAGGAAAATGACACCTTACTCAAAAAACAGTATCTTCTTATCCAACATCTAGTATTATCACAATTATACCAGTACACGATCACACACATTAATTAGGTATTTTCCTAAGATCATCAAAACATGCAGGTATTAGCTGTGAGTTTCAACTTTGAGCTTTTTCACTGCATTTCAACTTTGAGTTTTTTCACCGGAATGTGCATTTATGTACAAACCTTTGTTTGAACATGGCAAAACCACATTGGTGGAGGAATGTAACCCAAGAGTAGCTGGCTTGTATGGGAATGCTACAGTGTGCTGCCCCTCAATACAGTGGCACTGTGATGAGCTGCAAGATCCTGCTCACATTGTAAGTAGAATATTCTATTGGCACTCATTTATACCTTACATACTGTATGGCTTTTTAAATTAATTATTTACATTATTCTACATTAAAGCATTGCACTCTCTCTATTCTAAAAATACCACATTGCAAGCTCCATTAGGAGTAAGATTCCTGATCTTGTTTTTTTCTCCAATCCATTCATCCCCAAATCTGTTTCTTTCTTTTGGAAATGCTATTTTATATTCCCTGCACAGTATTCAGACCTTAGTGTAGCATCTCCTCCTATGCTATGATGTTATTACCTGCAATGCTGCATCTTAGAAGTCTTATTTCAGTATCGTAGCAGTCAGTGGAAACAGCAATTGGGTTTTCTATGATCATTAAAATATGTATGTTGATATGCTAGTCACAGTACAATATGCATCATGTATTGGTCCTGATGGCTTACATGTGTACAGTGATGGAATAAAACCATCATTAGGTAGACTATTTCGAAAAAAATAAGAAAAGAAGAAAAATAAAGAAAAAGAAAACCTCACAGATGATGCAAGGGAATATAAGGGAACTATACATCACATTTATTAAGCAGTAGATTTTCATTTGCTTATAAAAATATGATATACACAGCAATGAAGGTAGAGGCACGAAATAATGGGCAATAATACTTGACAGCCACCACCACTGGTCATAAAGGATCTTTATAGACGCCTTGAAATGGCACGGACTGTCAGAGAGCACATGTTGTCTGCATTTTCACAGGGACATACTACAGTCAGCACCCACATATCCAACCCTATAAAATTGACTTCAGTGACGGTTACCTGATTATTTCATTTTGGCCCGTTCCAATCTTTGTCCGTTTTTCAGGGAGCACAAAAAAAAAGACGCAATATAAAAAACAAACATCTGAAAGGGCTGCATTTTAAAATAAGTAGGCTTCCATTTAGATGTACTATATTGGTTTTGTTGGTACAGTACTATATTTTTATCAAAAGTAATATTTTAATTCAGAACGACAGAATTCTGAAAATATCACCTGCCAAAACTAAAGAGACAACACATTAACTGTAATACAGGACATACTTTTAAACCCAGTATGTATTGTATCGGTATGTAAAATTTCCCATTAACGACCCAACAGCAAAATAAAATCTAAATGTTATCCATGCACAGAACTGTGTAAAACATAAAAAGCAATGCAATTTAGCCAAACCAAAAGATAAAAAACACACAGAAAAACTGTTTCCAGAATTAAAACAGTATCCCAAGTAAGTATTCAAAATTGCAGAATACATGCTTAGTAAGCCCCTAATGTCACAGTTCACATGCAAATGAAAATACACAAAACAAATAACGATCACAGATTAAAAATAAATACAAAGCATCTAAAACTGTTTAATGATTAACTGTTACATTACCCTAGCTTGTTTCGCTTTGTTTTGGCAGCATTTTCGTCAGGTGAAACTGGAGTTAGCGCTGTGTAACTGCACAATGACAGATTGATTTGGCATTAGAGAGAATTTATTTATTTACTTATTTATTTTTAAAAGCGTGCTGTGCCGGATATTCAGATAAATTGTAACATTGATGGGCTTTGTATCAGAAAACTGGTGATGGAGTCAGCAATCGCGTGTGACGGGCAAGTGCATTAATATATACATAATGGGGATTGACTTTATTCTTAATACAAGGACGGTAAAACATGGCTGACGTTATATATATATATATATATATATATATATATATATATATATATATATATATATATATATATAACCAAATACATACATGTTTATACACAACAGACCTTTCACAGCTGTCAATGTTCTTCTATGTGATGATGCCCCCTTGTGGGACTATCCCAACAGGTGGATTAAGATGAGCACGTCGTCGGATCAGAATTTGGCACAGCCAAGGTGTAAACCTGTGCTTCCCTTTACTCACCCTGTACACCTGCCAAATGAGCCTTTACCAGGTATTCTAAGTTTGTTCGAAAATAACTGAACACAGGTACCCAGGGGTTTCACATAAAACAGAACACTGTAGCTTTAAATGTAGCTCTTCTCCATAAAAAAACAAGCCCACTGGTCATCAATCTGTGGTTATTATAATTTAATTGCCTTCTGTGTCTCTATTTTCTACATGACTTACTCTAACTCTAATAGAAACAGACCAGCAGATTGTTCAATTCCTTTTCCAGACTTCATTTCATTGGTATAGCATACAGTATATTAAAATCACTCCGCATGACAACCTCCAACATGTATTCTCATTAGCTAAAACAGCTGGTCGTGAATTATGATTGTATGTTCAGAAGCTTCCTGTCCAATCAGATTACGCCATTCAATCCCATACTCTGATTTTAAAGGATTTTTATTTTTATTTTTATTTGGTATGTCCAAGAGAGACTATCCCAACAGGTGGATTAAGATGAGCACGTCGTCGAATCAGAATTTGGCACAGCCAAGGTGTAAACTTGTGCTTCCCTTTACTCGCCCTGTGCACCTGCCAAATGAGCCTTTACCAGGTATTCTAAGTTTGTTCGAAAATAACTGAACACAGGTACCCAAGGGTTTCACATAAAACAGAACACTGTAGATTTAAATGTAGCTCCGCATGACAACCTCCAACATGTATTCTCATTAGCTAAAACAGCTGGTCGTGAATTATAATTGTATGTTCAGAAGCTTCCTGTCCAATCAGTTTACTCCATTCAATCCCATACTCTGACTTTTTTGTTTCACTAAGGAGGACTGGCAGACTTATAAAGTTTTTGCACAGTTTATTCACCTTTTCATTTTCAATAGAACAAAAACTTTTAATACTTTAAATAGGTGACCATAAATAATCTGTTAACATTTAGAAGTGTTTTGTACAGAGCTTTCCTTTTTTATGCCCAGTGCCAATACAGCATACTGCAAGTAAAGCATGAAGATGATCTTTGCCAACATACTGTAAGTAGCATGAAAAACATATATACAGGTATACCAAAACATTAGCGTGAAGAGTTTTTATTATAATTTCAAAAAGGAGCTAGCAAAATGCAACAATACCAAAAAAGTACAGTATATCCATTACAATGACTATAATTAAACAATATAGAATGACAGGGATCGTGTGTCGTTGTGGGATATTGCTACACCTCAATTGCATTATGCCTTCAATCGCCCAAGAACTGTCAACATTCCGCAATGACACACACCCTGAAGTGCCATATTGCAATTATGCAATGGCTATGAGGTCATTTGAAATCAAAAACGACCATCAAAAATAGATCTAAAAAGAACCGTGGCAACGTCTTAAGATAGGACTATTGTGTCACACAGCCCAGTGAGTAGGAGAACAATCGCTGCAGTTGTATATTAGAACACACAGTGTACAGAATAACTTAGGGTAGTTTCCATACCTGAAATTGGGATATTCTGAGTGGCTAACAGCTGCACATCTCCTGTAGCTGGAGGCATTCTATTACCAGATAGTCCAGCTGTCCCCATTCTACCTGCCATAGGACAAGACAATGAGGCAATGGCTTAAAACAAAAAAAAGTTAAACAGAGAAGCAGCAAGCAGGATTTCCTTCTGCATAACCTTCATTCTTATCTTTAATCTTTATTTAGTTTTTTTTTTTTTTTTATCGGCCACAGGCATCTTCTCCACACACCTAACCAAGGCTTATGTCATAAAAAAAAGTCAATGGAAAAAAACATCAAAGTCTTTACAAGCAATATGCACAGTTCTGTGAAAGCAAAATCAAAGCTAGTTAAAAACAATCTGGCACCGTTTTGAGTCCTTAATGAACTTCCTATGTTTTTTTTTTTTTCAGTCCTCAAAACTAATAGGAATTTTACTTGGCAGTAAAGAGCTTAATAATTCTACAAACAGTACTTATTTGTTTTTCCAAGTAGTCTTAACTAAAATGCTTCACATAAACCACTGCTCACAGCCAGTGTGAATGCCGTCTTTCGGATGAGGACTGAAATCCAATAGTAAGTGACTCTGCAGCAGCAGTTGTTCACAAATAATTTACCCCCTAGTCTCTGTAAGTAGGTTTGGATAAAAGTGTCTGCTAAATGACCAATTAATAATAATAACAATAATTATTGTTATTATAAGCAGAGACTAAGCAGCTAAAGGTCCTGGTTTCATTTGACATTAAAGCTTGATGACAGATCCATAGACACATGACAATAAGAAGATTTGAAATGACCAGTGGCTAGCCTGTTCATTTGTTCAGTCCTGTTTAACAAAAGCCAATGTTTGGTTTACACACAGGGGCTGGCTTCCAAAAGGCCTTACCTGGTACTGAACTCAACAAACATACCAAAACCATGAAATGTGTGGGGGGCAACTCACCCAGGCACAAACAAACACGCCTACTGATGTGTTGACTTTACCTGCAACCTTTCGCTAGCGTTACATGCACTTGTGTGGTTTACTCTTTATAGTACAGCTTACCAAAGGTTGTTAAGGCATTGAGATGGAAGTTCACCTTGACTGTAGTCACCCTAAGTCTCCAATTCTGTCAATTAATAATGCACCACAATTCATCATAAAGATTCAAACAAAATAATGTATACACATCAAGAACCACTTTGAAGCTATAGAATACACTTTGTAGTTGTCTGTTTGCCACGCCTTAGTTCCAAAACAACGCAACCTCATTTTGAGGATCAAGCAAAGTACCATATCTCCTTACCTGTCGTAATAACCTCTCTATCGCAGACATTACCGTGAGTCCTCTCCACACAATAGGTGCACCCTCCTCAACAAGAAAACCCATTGACATGCTGGTAAAGAGAAAAAAAATCCAGGCAATGCTTCAGAACCCCTTATGAAACTCAACTACACACAGTTATCTAGCACCGCAGAATGCTATTAAATGAATTAATTTTTGAAATGCATTTGTTTTGTTTCAGTTCTTACAATAGATTATAATTAGATTTTTTTTTTTTTTAAAGCGATGATGCAAAATTTTTTTTTTGGTATTATGAATGTATTAATTTCATATTTATTCAAGTTCTTTTGCAGATTTCCCCGGTAGAAGTCCTGGTATGTTTTTTGGAGGTCACAATATTTTTTTGCCATTTTTCAAATCCAGTTGAATACTAAAATAATCTTGAAATAATAACTAAAACAGAAAAATTGAATTTTTGTTTACATTTATTTTTCAATTATGAAATACCAAAGAACACCATAATTCACCAGCGGTCTCATTAGGTTTTCTGCAATAAATGTTGTTTTTTAAATGTTTTTATTATCCATAGTTTTCAACTTCAGATGCATGTATTCCATCAATGTGTGATACTTCACTCACTACTGTAGCTGCTCGAGCCTTGGTGCAAATGTCCACCATCATCATGGGTATTATAATTACATTATTTAAAAAATAGTTAACTTCAGTTAATTTGGATATCCCTCCAAAATGCAGGTAATACTACCTTCACTTTAGTTTTACCCTTTCATGCAAGAAATATTGAAAAATAGCCACAAAAAAAAAAAAAAGTAGTTTTGGACACATAATAAATATATTATTTATTTTAAAAATTACCCATTGCTTTATATATGGAAAATGACATAGGAGGTAGTCCTGCATGAAAGGGTTAACAGCACTGACCCATTGGAGGTGCATGTGGAACCACATAAGTACCGTAGATGATTTAACATCAAGCACTGCTCCTATAAATCGCTAATAAAGAAAGCGAAGTGGCAGTCAGTTCTGGGTTGCCTCTCAGATTCATCCGTTTGGCGATCGATGGACCATAAATATCTGCATCCAGTAGTCCCACTGACTTACTCCGTCATAGCAGAAACATGATTATCAGGTTGTACATTTCATTAATCAAGAAAAATCAAAATGTTAATAACTTACAAATCTTGTGAAAAACAACCCTGACATACTTTTGAATTAATTAACCTTCTGAGTTGCATTTTGTTAGTTTTGTAACATTTACTGTCCTAGTTTTCAAATTACTCCTTCATATAATTCATACATTTTCGAAGTAGTTGGCGAAAATATACTCTAAATGTAATATCAATGTGTAATGAGAGACTATCGGCATTACACCAGATGCCATGCAAGGACAACCCAAAGAGGTGTTTGTAATCCAGGGATTCAAAAATGTTTTTAAATGATACATATACAGTCAAATAAAAAAATCACATTGACTTTTATTTGAAGCTGGGGTGTGTGGAACAATATAATCCTGGTTTCAAAAGATGAATGCAATACTTACAGCATCATTTGCCACTAATCCAAGGGCCAAGTTCACTGTAGCACAAAGAAAGTACATTTTTTAAAGATAGATTCCCCCTATCAAGTGCATATTGAACTGAATTTTCTAAATTAATTGCAAAACATGCAATTGAGCAAACTGCATTAAACCTGTATTTTATCTAATAATTTCTGCTCACTATTATGTCACTGCAAAATTTGTTACTGAATAGCTGTCTGGGAGCTGTCACTGTCATTTTACTGAAATGTTAGAGAACAGAAAACAAGCAAACAGCAGATGGCGCTCTTACTACCACAGCACTCGATTTACATTATGCTGCAGTCTTACTCAACTAGCAAGACACAACACTGCATCAGCAATATGCAGTAAACAAGAAAGCTGAATGTTAAAACTGCAGGAGAAACTGGGTAACAGGGTAAAAAAAAAAAAAATACAAGACAAGACTGTTCCTCTTAATGTCATCATAGTACAGTGGTTTAAGAAGTTTTACCCCAAATTACCTCTAATAAGGGAATGCAGCAATTCTATTGTGAGGCAAGATTTTTATTTTTATTTTTTTTACCCTTCTTTAGCACTCCTTTAAAGATCACCTGTGTAGGAGACTCCCTGTAAAGACCTTCAGACCATCCGCCTTAAGAGGCCTGTTCTAAGACTCCACTTTGGCGGTCGAATGGACAGTATTTTCCCTGTTGGAATCGTACACGGACATCACTCAGATATGTGTATTTCACAATCAAACAGACCAGCACAATCAAACACAACATACGTACAGAATAATAGTAACTCTTAAATCGTATGATGTATGTTCTGGCACTCCAGAATCCTATTGCCCATACTTTCTACAGCACAGTATTATGCATTATGCATATACAGCAACATTAAGTTAATAATATTGATGAATTGCACAAAAAAAAGAGCCAGCTTACCTGCTGTAGTGGATTTCCCAAACCCCCCCTGCCTGATACAACTACCATGACCCGCTTCACCCCTAGTATGGGTTTCTGTTTAGGAAGTCCTCGTGTTGTTGTGCTGTTTTTGTCTCTCCTGTGCAGACTGTCCAGCAGGACCCGAAAACTGAGGGGGAAAAAAGAGCAAAAAGTCAAACACGTGAATCCAAACAGGGAGTTTCATTCTTTATCACCACAGACATGAATGAGAATACTTTGTGAAAATTGTTTTTGTTTTTTTGTTTTTTTTCCCTGGTTCATTATTAAATTTATAAATTAAAATAAAAAATAAATACATAAAAAAAAAAAAAAAAATATTACACATGTCAAAACATTGTGTGGTATTCCAAATAGAATGGTTTTAAAGTGATAAACACAAACCGGTCACTAAGTGCCAGAAAATAAGATGGGAAATAAATTGCTGTTGCTCCCGCTGGGGTTTGAAAGAAACTTCCTTACTGCCAGCAGGGTGTTAGAGACAGACAGCTGGAGCCAGACAATAAGAACCCACTGCCTCTCCAAGACAGGATTTCAAGAAATGCCAAACAGTCTTCATAATTTGAACAACACTTACAATAAACATGACCAAGTTGTAATTAGGCTATAAAACAAATACAGATTCCTTTCAAAAAACAATATTTCCAAGTTGTGTGATCAGTTAAATTCCCCTGATCACATTGTTAGCTACTTTCACTGGCGTCACTGTTACCTGGCTTCTTTATAAAAGCACATGCCATTGCTTATACATGTGGACAGTGACAGAAAGCTGGCCAGACTGCTAGCCTGACAGTGTGGGTGACTTTGTTACTTAGTGAAGAAACCTACACGTTGCTCTGTATAATTTGCTTGTGTAAACTAGCCGACTGTATCAATAGTTATTGTTAAGATCTCTCCTAACTTGACATTTTAAATGCCACACACAAGTACAATCAACAGCAAAATAAGTGACCAGTTCCACAGCAGGCTGAGCCATTCCCGGTTTTATTCAGCCTCGGTTGTTTGTGGTACTGTTTGTGGTAATTGTTTTATTAAACACAAGTGTGTCCAGTTACTATTAACTTGCTAGGTCATGCCCAGCATACTATTGGCAATATTTATTCTTCGGAATAAATGAGTGTGGTAGTTGTTCTGATTGCAACATTGTCACACGCCCTTTCAAATGCTGCTTGTCAGATTGATTCATTATTTTAATTAGTTAATTAAAAACATTACACATTGACTTACAAAGCACAGGCTATTGCAAAACCTGTTTGCCACACCTAAGCACAGTCGTAGTTATTTTTAGTGCAATTTTTAATCTTGTAAGTTCAGTAGTTGTAAAGAAGATGCATTATTTACCAAGTTATCAAGAAAATTACTTTATCACAATATGTTAAAATGCTCACCTTGAAACGAAAGGAATGACTATGTGCTCATCACACCTGATGGCTGCTTTCACTGTCCTGCAATTATTAATGACGCTTTTGTGGAAATGCAACGCTCTGCTGTAAATCTTTTTTTTTTTTTTTTTTTTCAGAATAACTTTTAACATCCATTTTGAAAACATCAAACATTCAGCAGCCAAATTCGCTGTCGATTACTGATGACGTTTTTAAAGCGCACGGGCGACAACACAACCCGAGCTTTGACGTATTGATTCAGTTCACAGAAAAAAGCAAAGTATGGAAGTCGCCCGTCTAGTTCCAGGTGTCACTGTTTTTCGTTAATATTTCACAAAGTTGCAACTTCCACGCCCTTTGTTACATGGTGTCAGATTAATAATTAGACTGTACCATTGTCAATCTGCTCATAAACCCCTCCTCAAGCATAAATTTATGCATGTATCCTCGGTCTCGTAAGTTTGAAGAAACATGATCAAATATTGTTGCAATTTAATTCAGTAACGTATAACTAATTATATTAAATATCCGAATTGTAAAATAAGCCGTCGGATACTTCGTGAAAGTGTGTAGGGTTTTGGCTTCTAGGGGAGTGTTTTTTTCAAGTTACAGACAAAATGACAGAATCAAACACGGCTGTAGTTGCACGAAGTTTAGTTCAGCAATGCTTGTATGGCAAACTGCAAGTGAAACCCCCAACACAGAATTCTGAGGCAGAATGGGTTGAGGTACTGTACTGTAAACTACACTTTGTCTTTGATATATTTTTAAGCGGTCCTGCAGTGATCAGAAATGTTTTATGTGTTAGCACTCATCGTATTTACATAACAACTGAACAAAATTTAAAAATACTATTTCGTCATTGTTTAATTTTAATACAACCAAGTTGTATTTATAAATAATATGTAGTAAATGCAGCAGCAAAGCAGGTGATATATGATGTACACTTGACAGTGAATTATGTTTAAAACCTGTTTTTAAGTGACGGTTTGTGTTAAAATGATGTGGTTCCCTACCAAATCTCCTGGTAGAAACTAAATTGCACATCTTCGAGCTGCTCCTGAGTCTATAACCCCACCAAAAACAACACCATGGAATGGGTTGCCCCACATCAGAGAAATAAACAGAGGGCCCTGTGTATGGTTCTGTTTTTAGGAATGTGCACACACTAAATAAAACAATTGGAGAGTACATTTTAGATATTACAGGATTTGAATAACAACATGATTTCTGACTTTTTTTTGTTTTAGATTCAGAGAGGAATGGTGATTTACATCTGCTTTTTCAAAGGGGCCACGGAAGAGATAATCCCCAAAATAGGTACAGTATATTTTTAAATGCATCACTACACCAGCTTCTTATGTGTTACTAGTGATAAAAATAAATAAATAAATAATGATCAACTGGGCTCATGTTTAACATGGGGTAAAATATTCTAGTATGGGTTAATTGGACATAAGAGAATATGTTAATATAATTTAAAGTAATTGTAGCTAGCTAGCATAAGAAGCCCATACATTTTCTACAGCAAACACATCCATTAACTACAGGGATCAAATGTGTCATTTTGGAAGAAACCTATGTTTTAGCAATCATGTATTTTCATTTTAAAACAACTATCTGGTACTACACTAGGTTAAAGAAATCTCTGTATGGATGACATACTATTTAGATAGTTTTGCACTTCCTTCGTTATAGAGCCAGAACTGTCCTCACCCCTTTCAAAGCCTTCTTTCCTGTCATTAACCAACCAGATGTTTACCCTATTGACTGACATGTGTTCAACCAGTAACAGCCTTCAACTCAGAAGACACTGCCAAAATGAAATGACCCAGGAAGGCCATGTATACTTTCTTGTGAGAAAGGCATAGCACCTTTGTTTAACCTAGTGTAGTACTGGATGTCATTTTTAAAAATGTAAATAAATCTTTGCCACAACAGGTGTTTCTTTAAAAACTTCACATTTTAAACATATATAGTAAAGGGAAGTGTACGTCAGGTAAAATTTATGAAATTATTTTCTTCATTCCTAATTTAATTTTGAATTGGGCACAACATGAAGGTAAAAATTATGGATCAAGGTAAAGCACCAGATTCACTAAACCTTTGTTAGGGAGTAAAAATACTGTGTTAACTGTAACATTTAATGTCTGTTTTTCATTTTAAAGAAAGTAGCACTTTCCATCCTAGTTTTTACTTGGACTATCTTACGTTAGATTAGTGCTAATCTGCCTCTTTCCTGCAACACAGAATGTCAACATTTTTTGATAAGCACTGTATTAATTGTATTCACAGTGAGCACACTATTAAACATGAAGCTGTGTGAGACAGACACTGGTAGGAATGTGTCTGTTCTCGACCTGCCTGGAAATGTTCTGATAGTCCCACAGGCTACCCTGGGCGGTAAAGCTAAAGGAAAGGGCATGCAGTACCACGCCAACATTGGGAAGGAGCAGGGAATGCAGCTCTATGCCAGCTTTGTGGCTCAGTGTGAAAAAGAGCTTTCCTCTTCCAGCAAATGCTCTGAATCAGGAGTACTGGTCAGACATGGGACCTATGGGAATAGACAAGTATTGAAACTGGACACTAATGGACCTTATACACATTTGATTGAATTTTAATCGCACCACTTCTGATTGCTGTCCTGTTTCCATGACCTCGATTTCTTTTGGGGCCAGGTGTTTCAACACATCTTTTTTATATTGCTGTTCCAAATTACATTTGTGAGATTCAAAATAAATATATTGCAGCTAAATGTAGCCATCAACTTTCTCAATATCTCATCAGTTTGTGGATTTTTTTTTTTAACTAATGCTGAAATGTCATACTCCAGAAGTTGTGTTATATATTTTGTAATGTCTAGTTATATGATAGAAAATTAAACAATATATCTAACCTTAATGTGACATTACTATGTGATCTGATGCCCAAAAAAGCAGTATCACATCAGTATCAGGGTCTACTGTATATTATAAAAATGTGCTTTACAGTGTGATATCAGAATTATTTAGAATGACATGATATGCCCTGTTTTATTTAAAATGTAATTTGAGAAAGAAATATGAAAAACCTTACTAACTAAGAGGGATAAAAAATACTTCTTAACCATTATAGAATTACAGTCAAACTTTATTTAAACCACCAGGACTACTGAAGTGGCATCCTGTTGCCTTAGTGTCATAACTACATTCACATCTTTGCATCAAGAAATGTGATTTTTCTCAGTACATTTTGCATCATCCACGAGAATAATGTTGTTACATAATGACTATAGTTACATGTAACATAAAATGAATAATTACTGTGCATTCCTGAAAGAAATATACACCTAAAATGAAAGAAAATACAATCCAGTCTATCAGTGTTGCTGATAATGTTTGCTGCGTCTTTTCCTCTCAGAAATTGGTCTTGATATATAATTGCTTGTTAAATTAAAATCTCATTTGGCAACCAGGGCCACTTTATAAAGGGGATGACATTTGTCTGATTTACAGTATTTGCACATTCCTGTTTTTTTGGGTGTTTATAAACCATAAAAATTGTCCCATGTGCTAAATAAATGTCAGTAATGTGTGTGTCCATATTAAAAGGCCAATATTTTAAAAACCCTAACCTAAATGTAAAAAGGGACCTTTATAATCCAATACTGCTGGGATGAACAGGCAAGCGCATTCACATTGCTAGTTTCAACCCGGGGCAAAAAATTAAATGTGATTGCAACAGGCCTGGTTACGCTCGCCTCGGGTTGAAAACGCGCATGGCAGTAGCCACAAAATAAACGTTGAGGGTCAAGGGTCACGCATCAGCGCGCCTGGTATGAAAATATGTAGTGTGAAATGATCATGTCTAACCCAAATCTCACCCCATAGATTGAAGAGCAAGGCAAATGTGAATACAGGCAGGGCTGAATTCTGGTGGATGGTGTAGTGTGAAAATGGCTTAAGTTGTGAGAAAAGAACAAGCAAAGCAGACACATAAATATGTCACTTCCAGAGCTCGACAACGCTACGAAATCAACCCAACTTGGCCTTAACCCAACCCCAACCCTGAAACCTAACCCTAACCCTAACACCTAACCCTAACCATTAAAAATCATCTGATGCCCTCACGACACTTTGCAGTGGAGATTCCTTTGTACTGCTATCATAGACTCTGATTCGGGGTGTACCATCAAAACTAGTATGTGGGAAATCGGACACTGATTTTTGTGTTCCTAGTGCCTATTAAATGGAAAGACTAATTTGATTTCCTCACTGAAAATAGATTGCTTCATTTTTGCTCAGTCACCGAAATTAGACCGGTCGGGTGTCATAAGCATTTTCATAACAAATCAGTAAAGATTCTTAAGCTAATTCTTAAGTCAAGTTTCTGAAAAGTACCTGGGCGCTGTTCTTAGGTAAATTCTTTGTAAATGTAAGAAATTGTATTGTATTATAGGCCTATATTGATATTGCTACAGCCAAGGGAGTTTGCATTAAATTCAGTTTTGCTAAGTGGCATTAAACCAAAGTGTCTTTAGAAGCTACAGTTGGGAGATAGTTTAAGATGGTCATCAGAAGCTGAAGTTGATTAGTGAAAGTCTTTATTGTTATTAAAGGTAGTCAGTGTTGTTTGTGTTTAAGGTGATTGCTGTTGTTATTTCGAAGTTTGACTTCGAGTTTGATCTCAGAATTTGTGACACTCTTGGCTCTTTATTTTGTACACTCATAAAACTGTCAACTTCAAACGCTTAAGGAGTAGGCCTGTTGGTTCAATGAACAGATATCACTGCTGACATGACATCGTGGTTTGAGGTGTCCACTTTTCTCACCAGCAATCGTCGAGCTCTATAATCGATTCCCTCTCCCTGATTCTGGTGATGTGCTCGTTGATTCTGTGTTAGACTGCCTTCTCCCGACTCGCAGTATTTCACACTGCTGTTGGACTTCAGGCAGCAGCTGCGGAGTCTCAGCGCGTCTTTTTCAAAGCATTCCTTCGCTGTCACTACATCGGACACGCCCTGGCTTTTGGAAACAGGAAACAAGAGGATTTCCCAATTCACGGTCAACAGGTAAAGACGGAACACTTTTTTTTTTGGAATTGGTGCGATTCTCCCGAGGGCTGGCATGCTTTCTGGAGAAGGGGTGTACGAATGCAGTGTCCCTCAGAAATGGCATCCGCCTCTCAGCTCTCCAGGCCGGGGTTGTATGCAACACACTCGGGGCTGACTACTTTTACTTTTGTAATTTACTTTTTTATTTTCCGGTGGTGATTTACAAATACACATTCTCATTTAAAAATATATCTATTTTTCAATAAGTTTTTTTGTTGTTGTTTTTTTTTTTTTTTTTTTTTTTTTTTTTATAATACATCATATATGAATGATTTAGAATGAATAATTGGCTCTTTAAAGTCTGATGACAGAAATCCCACTGGTTAATTATGTGTGTTACTTATTTACTTAAGATTTTAAAAATAAATAAATAAACACCTAAATAATTATTTTAACCTTTTTATACAAGTTTTGCATTATTGAAATACTGAAAGACCTCGTTTCCTGTTTGAATCAATGAATGTATAAAACGAATAAGACTGGCGAGAATAAGTAGTGTATTTCAGGCTGGCTTATGTTAAGGATTTTTTTTTTTTTTTTTGGGGGGGGGGGGGGGGTGTTAAACATCTGGAAATACAGCGAAGGTTTCTGTTAATGTAAATATGCCACGGTTAATTTGACGCAGATATGATTCAAAACTAGAAAGCGTCTTATAAGTAAAGCAACACTGTTTCTAATTGAAGCACATTTTCATTAGTTAAAATAGACTTGAATGAAGAATACGATTGTCCAAGACTGGCAGGTGTTGATTCAGATTTTGTTCCCTAGTCAGTGCATCAGCAGGGAGTGATAGTGTGGTTATCCGCCCCCGGGGACAAGCAGCCGACTGTGATTAATTGCCAGAATGTATAATTTCTGGTTTGACGAGAATCTCAAGAACAGTGTGCTATATTTTGTGAGTTAACAACTCTCTGTACCTTAACCTTGTCTGCCAGGAAAAAATGTGCCCTTAAATCGCAGACAGTATAATTTATTGGAGTATTGATCTGTCCTGCTTGTTTGACCTGCAGTAAGCACAGATTCTTCTCTTCCTGTTCAGCATACTGTAATTAGGTACGGTATGTAATTGAAATAAGTGAAATGCTCCCCCCATTCATCGACACCCATTGGCAGAAGACATCGAAGATACATGGTAATAAAGGTTCAATACAAGTACAACTACAGGATGTAAATTTGCTTCTCAGTTGCCAATGTACAAAGATTAACTGTGCTAAAATTAGTGATTTGATGTGTAGGATTGCTGTTGTATACTTCCAACAGTGTAACCCGTATTGTATCAAGCAGAGCTGAATTGTTTGCAGAAGCACCTTATAGCCTACTTGTAGTATTTGTACGTGCATCTGATTAACCCGCATCAGCACATGGAGTTATATGTAGTGTTCACCCATTCCATCCTTTACCTTACTAACATGCTTGCAAACACACAAACTGACCTCTACTGAGATTTGACGTGCAGCCTTCAAGTTGAGATGTTTTCATCATTTTGTGAAATCATAGCTGCGTCAGAGTGTCAGCTGTGCTTATCGATGTCTGTGTGCTGCTTTCCTCCATAGATGGTTTTTGAAGGGGTAACTTCCGAGTTTAGAGATGGATTGAAAAATGAATATCGCTACGAGTCAGGCCACAAAGGAAAATTACTGTAACGTTATATTCCAGGCAGTCATGGGCATGGAGAGAGACCATGGGGAGAAGTATTGCTGTAAAAAGTGTTACTGGCAAAAGGTCTCAATAAGGACAAATCACAAAACAAAGTCTGACTAAAAATAAACAATTCATTCATTAATCTGCAAAGTTTATCTCTGTATGAAATTGAGCTAAGGTGCAGGATTATATTACACTGATGCCTCTTCTACACCATCCTGATATTCCATAAGCTGTGATTTTCAGTTATGATAGCCTCTATTAATTGCACTGATGCTCAGTTAAACATAAAGCTGTATGTGTCAGAAGGATACTGTATGTGCTGCAACTGGATGTGTGAAGTAAAAATGGCTTTTAGGATCTGTACACAATTCACCCAGCACTATTTACCAGGAATTAAATTGATTTATGCCTCTAAATGTGCCCTAGATTGAGAAAGCTCTGCTAATTGGTTACATACTGCCATTCTGCCAGTAGTTACAGCAGTGCTCTACTGAAACTGAGCTAGTGTACAAAGGTTACATTGGTACTAATCTCTCATGGTGGGGGAGGGGGTTACCTGTGAAAGAGACTCCAGGGAGCTGTGGTAATGTATCCAGCAGTTGCAGCTGTGCACCTACTATGCACAGGACTCCTGAATTATTCAGCTAGGCATTCACACTGTGCTACACACTCTTGTCTACAGTATGGCTCATCGTACATTGTGATATTGATACTATCTAGTCTAGTGTGTTCAGCAGTCATCTGCAACATTCAGAAACAGATTTTTGAAACTCTTGCAAAGCTGGAATGGCAAGAAATAATTCTGTGTTGGAGGTGTATTATTTGTGGTCAGTAACCATTTTATTTCGATCCCAAATGTCAGAGTTCTTGAAAACATTAATTGGAAGAAACAATTCCACATATGGTGTTTTTTCACCTCCACATTTCAGTTACTGATCAGTTTTTCTGAGTTTAAAAGAAAACCAAACATTGCACTTATTTTTGTTGTTGCAGATACTGAAATGCTGTTGCATTAGCAGTAGGAAGCCTTGATTTTTCTGTTGACTGGGTGTTAAGCTGTTGTCACAGAGAGGGAGGAATGGAGTTGGCCCATGGCCTGTTGCTAAATGAAGAAGTCTGCAGTCAACTCAGTGAACATCAGAAGGCAGAGTTTGTATTCGAATGGCTGAGATTCCTAAAAAAACTTTTAATTGCTGCTGACAAGGTAAGTAGGACTGTTCTGTAATGTTGCCAAGGTTTGCATGATTGGGGCTGAGCATAATCAATTAGACAGCTTCTATTCTGCAAGTCATCATAGCCTCATCTGAACTCTCCTGGTTCATATTTTAAGTGTTTTTTGAGTGCCTGTGTGGTGGATGAACACCAGTACAGTAAGTACTGAGCTTAGGTTAAAGCAAAGTGTTGTCTGCTCTGATTTTTTTTTTTTTACTGGTCTGTACAACGGTGTTAGCGAGGATCCTACCATATACAAAATGTACCTGACAAATTTACGGTCTGTTTCATGGGCTCTCTCTAGGATTTTGTATTGAATACAAGGAACGTACAAATCATGCATTGGATCTGCCAGAACATAGTGCTTTATCAAGTAAGGAATTGATATTAGTGGCTAGTGAGCCAGATTATTTAGTGTAGGATGGCAGCAATGCCTAAACTCTTTACATTGCCCCTCTCTAGTATGAACTCTAAGCCCTGTTAAAAGGGTCTCCTCTTCTGGCACTAATGGGTATTACAGTAAGTTGGCATTAAGCTTTAGTACTCTCTGTGCATGAGGCCACCAAGTTTTGTCTAGTGTAGTTTTGTAACGTGCATGCTTAATCCTTAGTGTCAGTGTATTAACTGTGTTTTTTAAATCTTTGTCTGTGCTTTGGTCGTGTGTCTACAGGCTGATTTAAAGGAGAAACAGAAGAAACTTGTAGAACAATTGACAGCTCTGCTAAACAGCTCTCCAGGTCCTCCCACCCGCAGGCTCATTGCCAAGAACCTTGGAGTGCTCTACAGTGTAGGGGACACGTTCTCTGTGTACCAAACTGTGGATGAATGCAATGCAATCATTCGGAGCAAGGATGATTCCCCCAGCTATCTACCCACCAAACTGTAAGTCCAATATTCATTATGATGGGTTGTAAAGAGTTTTGTTAAATGGTATAGTCAGATTTGTAAAGGTGATAATCTGAAAAATCTACTGGGCCGCTCCGAATTTACACCAACAGGACCCCTGTTCTAAGCATGATGGGTCATTTCATGGAGCCTACCCTACATATATAAATATATATTTTTTTATATTGCATTACAGTGTACCACACCAGTAAAAATGAAACCCACGGTTGCTTGGGGAACTGTACAATATGAAATGCTTTAAACATGTGTAAGTGAGCAGTTATCAATTTTACTGAATGTTGGAATAGAACAGTTCTGTCTGGTAACTGTACCTTTTGCCACCTCAGATGTGGAAATGGTTTTTATTTTGATGTTGCAATGTAGCAGAAATGCTTTTCAGATCAACTTCCATTATTATTACTTGAATTGCATGAATTCTGGCTGTTACAGGCTGCACTTATATACTTGTACAATAGATTAACATCCTCAGTAAAAGCTATAGCTTGACAAAGATTATAGTAGCCTCAGCTGCAGAAATGGAAGATTTATCTTTGCAACCACTTGTCTGTTTTTCATAAACAGTCCTCTGCATTTGTTTTGTTTTGCTGTGCTGTTCTACATGCAGCTCAGTGTTAGTGACCTACTTTCATGATACTGACATCTGTAAAGTGTTGATTTTATATGTTGAATATATTTGAGGTTGACCAACCACATCACTTAGTCTGTTTCTAGTTCATTTATAAATGGAGATAAACTAGACATTGATTGTGAACTGTAATTATTTTATATATTAAAAATAAAAAGCTGATACTGCTAAGAAAAATGTAAACGTCAGCTTTTTGTATATACTTATTTAGTATTTTCTTTAGGCAGATAAGCCATATTTTTTTTACTTTTATAGAGATTTTTCTATTTTGCAGTCGTATAAATGTCAGTAAACTGACTGGTCAATTAAACTTGTAATTTCAGTGCTGCAGTTGCATGCTTGGGTGCCTTGTATGAGCAACTGGGCAGGTTGCTGGGGAATACCTTCACTGACACCGTAGGGAACTTGTTGAAAGCAATGAAGAGTGCAGAGGTAAGGAAGAGAAAAGCAATCACACAGTACAAAGTTTAGGAAACGTTACTATGGAGCTGTGCTAGCTTCTGAGCCAAGGCTGCTGTGTGATCTTAAACTACGCACTACGAGAGAGAGAGAGAGAGAGAGAGAGAGAGAGAGAGAATGAGAGAATATTACTGAGTGTGTCCTGTTACTTTCTAGTCTTGAAATACGTGATTTACACTAAGGTAAAAAAAAAAAGTTAATATAAGCCCGTGTGTAGCACTGCAGGGTATAGCCACTGAAAGGACACTGCAGCACTAGAGCAAAAGTGACAGAGGTAGAAATAGAGAAGCATCAAACAATATAAGTAAGGTTTCCAGGGGAGCAGTCCAAAGATAAATTGATGCTTGGTGTGTTGGTGGTTATTGTATATTATGGGACTTTGAAACAATGACAAATTAAGAAATTGTGTATAACTTTGACCTCCTATCCAATACAGCTATCACAATTGCTCCAAAATGTCTGACTGGATTTCTTTTACATTTTATTAAGTGATGAGCATTCGTGTAAAGGTGTGCTGATTTAGAGTTTGTAGAGAATCTGATCCAAGGTAACTAACAGGTGGCCATTTTTGGCAGGTGTGTTCATAATTTTGTACTGGAGATGTATTCTATTCTCTCCAGCATTGAGTAGAATTGAATGGGTTGGTCAAAGTGTCAATATTACTTGGCCGTGAGTGTCCAAAGATGAATCCAAATATGTATTTTCCAACCAAACAAATCTAGTGAAACCTTTAATGGCAGAAATCAGAACTAAGCGGTCACCTGTCCTATACAAATGATTGACAAAGGCAACTTGAATAAGAACCACAAACCTTTTAGTCCTTTTGGTGACCTGTTACTTCAGATTTAATTGTTAAACATGACAATATATAAAACAGTTTATTGTAGCTTGGTACATGTCTGATGTTTTAGATTTCTAGAACTTAGTAATAAGCTTCAATTTTCCTGAATCCTTCTGTCTTCTCCGCTAGTCGCAAGGCCGTTACGAGATTATGTTGAGCTTGGAGAAGATTCTTCGTGGTCAAGGAGTGAGAGCTGTTCCGTGTCACAGAGAGATCTACAAAGCTGCTCGTTCCTGTCTTACTGATCGGTCCATGGCAGTTAGATGTGCTGCTGCCAAGGTACGCCATCCCATGGAATGACATGCCACATTTCTGTGCTGAAAACTCAATTGGTCTACTATCTGTACTTCTGCTATCTGTACTATAGCATACTGTGTTGTGTACCATACATATAGCTAAAGAAACTTGTGTTGACAATAACATGAACCAAGGGGTTACCAATACAAGTGATGGGAAGCTTGAATTTGCTACCAATATGGAAAGATTTGACCTACAAAATTAGGTGCTGCAACAGTTCTGAAATTCATTGAGTTTCAGTCTGAGACCCAGCAAAAATCAAAGAAAATTGAAATGCCTTCCCCTGGGTTTAGATGAAAATGCAGACTGCAGAGTAATATGACAGTCGCTAGCCATTCTTTCAGCCTAGTCAGTTTTGCTTGCAGTAGCTGAACAAGGGGTTGTCTTCTGCAGCACTTGTTTTAATAAGCACTGTGTCAATTTTTGCTGATACTGTAGGGCTTGAAGATTTGTTAAATATAAGACATTTCTAATGATTTATATACATTACACTGCAGTGTTTGATATTTAAACTGGTCCTGTTAAAGCTTCAAACTGACTTTCCCATGTCATATTTGAGCACATCTTGTTTTTTTCACTGTAGCATGATCCAAAGGGTAAAGGTAGCATAAATAGCTTTGTAAGTATCTGTATTATCCTTCCCACCTTAGACTCCCCTATTAAATGCACATTTTCCCCTGCAGTGTCTCTTTGAACTTCAAAACGAGGCCGTTTTTATGTGGAGCTCTGAGCTGGAGAATGTATCTACACTATGCTTTAAGGCCTTTGAGGGCTCTAATTATGATGTGCGGGTGGCAGTTTCAAAGCTTTTAGGCACAGTTCTTGCTACAGCTGTAATGCCTAAGCAAGCTCCAGGTAAGAGATGAAAGAAAAAAGAGCTTTGTTTATGCTTTTAAAACTGTTGTACTGCTATTACTTTTCAGCACAGGCAAACAAAAAATAAGCGGTATTTTTGATAACTAATGGCGTCTGTTAAAATATTGACGTTAAAATATCATGAAAGAGTATATTAAAATTACGTACATTTTATAACTCTGCGATGAAAACGCTACTTAAGAGTCCTGACGTTTTCACTGAGAAGAATTTAAGTTCAATGTGTTTTTGGACGGATGGAGAATTGGGACTTAGGAATTGGTCCATGGTTTCACTTTTCTTATCTTGGGTCAATAAATGAACATTGAAAAATGAGCAGCTGTCTGAACAAGATGTAATTACATAGCTGTGCTCTTGTGGCTAATGGAAATTAAAGTGTGATTAGTGCTACAGATTGCTGTTCAGATAGGTGACATAGCTTTTAGCCTTTTAGGCAGGAGACAATAGGCCACTGTACTTGATAAATGGCAGAATCCCATTTGTCTCATATTCAGAATTCTATTTATGGTAATTGTACTTTACTTTGAATGTATGGAAGTACAGTTGATTGCGTCTATTGGGGGTACTACCAATAAGAAGAAAAATGCTGTATCTTTTTTTGTGGCTGTTGTCATTTAATACTGTGATTTTAATGTGCGGGTGTGATATCGGCCACATCACTTCACTCCCCTCTCCCATGGTTTTCTCATGGTCTTCCCCCCTCCAGGCCCAAGGCAAAGTTTTCGTAAGAGCTCCCTGGGGGATGTCATGGACCTCCTGACCACAGGTTTTCTCCGCGGGGGTTCTGGGTTCCTGCGAGCCAGCGGAGATATACTAAAGGGGACCAGCTCTGTCAGCAGGGACGTCAAAGTCGGCGTAACTCAGGTTGGTTTCTGAGCTTTTGTGGTGCCGAAGGACTGCCATTTGTTTATGAACTTGCCTGCAGAGCAGGCGCTTTCAAAGCAAATGCAGGCATCCAATGGGGAGATATTTTTAGAATGTGTGGGTGTTCAGTCTCAGTCTTAACCAATAACTTGCTGGGTGGTTTGTACAAAGTGCCAGTATTTTTGTCTTGATTTTGTCAACACGTTTCAAATCTACAGTGTGTTTGCTTTACTACACTGTACCTTCACTACTTCAAAACCAGTAGGCATACAAAACGACTGATTTTAGTATCTGAGTGCATGTTATACTGTATAACCATTTCTTTAAAACAATAAAGGGTTCTCTTGGTTGTAGCTGTAACCTACACACAGCAGTGTGCTTGCAATGAAGCCTTTCTACTTTATGTAGCTGTTCTGAAAGGTTGTGTAACCCCATTTTCTGACCATTCTTTTTTAAAGCTATTAAGGGGTAAATTCAATAAAATGTAATCTGGAGGAAAGGCATTTTTGGAAAAAGCAAATTAAAACGCCATTAGCAAAATTGAAATGGATTTACATGCTTTCTGTTAATTTTACTTGATTTGTATTATCCTAAACACCCTTTTTCCAAGGTAAATGTTAAAATTAGGCCCTTTGGTGAAATGTGATGTTTGCAAGATGAGGAATTTTCACCAAGTTACTTAACTCAAACTTAATGTGATATTGTTAGTTTAACTACAAACATGTTGCATATTTAATTGCCTTGAGGGTTTGACTATATTTCAACTCCTTGTAGGCCTGTGTTGTGTTCGTCTCCACACTCGGGGGCCAGTGGCTGGAAAGGAATTTCTCTGCTTTACTCGAGCACATCCTGGAGCTGGTTTCCAATCCCAAAGCAACGCAGACCCAGATGGATGCAATCTGCTGTCGACGCTGTATCTCATTTATCATGCGAGCCACTGTGGGCACCCTGCTCGGAGAGAAAGCACAAATCACAGCTGCCAAAGAGATTTGCCAGGCAGTAGGAAAACAAAAGAAAGCTGTAGGTACGGGAAAAAGGCTGTTTTGGTTTTCATTGATCATCATTGTGTCGGCATGAATGCCAGAGCCTGAGAAACAGGAATGCATTCAAGTTCCTTTCTTTCAACACTTGGACACAGGTTGAAATCTAACACAAGGCAGTGTTTTCAGAATCTTTAGTAATATCCCAGAAATACCTAAAATACCCATCTTGGGTAAGGTATTCCAAGATTTACAAAAAAATCCCCACTCAAATATATACGTTTTGAAGCCTTTTTGTGATGGTTATCCAAATGGACGCATTGATTAAAACATTTCAGTAGTTTCTCTACATACATACCTGTTTTTTATTACCTGAGGTGCATTTGTAGTCTTTCTCTCTGTTAACTAGGGCATCTGAAAGATAGATTTTCCCTAGTAACATTTTGAGTGATCATTGCATTATCTTGTCTTTTTAAATGGTAGATGCAGCCATGAGCGACAGCAACATAGAGACAAGAGTGGGAACGACAGATGTATCTGCGAGCCAGCATGTTCTTGTGTGTGCGCTGCAGGAGCTGGGCAGCCTCATCCTGGGTCTGGGCACCACTGCTGCACCTCTTCTGCAGGATACTAACACAGGTATGTAAATTGAAGACATGCCGTCTGTACATGGGATCACCAGACCAGATGGGGTCTCCAATGATAGTAGGTGTTTTCACGATGCATCAAAACGTACTTATGAATAAGGATGTGGGAATAAAAATATTAAAACAACCATGGTTATGTTGCGATCTTTTCAGGAACGCATGTAACGCAGCAGACAGCAATGGTACGTCAAATGTTTTGCTGCAAATTCTACAGCCTGTTCAGAAAAACTCATGAGACAATCAGGAGGTTTGCTGACATTCTGCCATATAAAAATCCCGTTAAAAACTCCACAGTATCAACCTTCAGTCAAGAATCAAACTGTTAATAGTTACAAATAAATAATGGGGAGCAACTAGGCATAGCCATTACCAGATACGTTCAGATTTTGTGTCTTGCAAAAGGTATCTATATTACATTGGAACTGAAACCTTTTCAAAAGGAGGAATGCTTGATTTTTTTAGCATGAAATTAACTTCTGGTCATGTATCTCAAGTTATATGACTGCCTTTTCAAACTTTTTGGTCTTTCGTTTAGAAGTTATAAAGTACTTGGTGCAGCGATGCTCTATAATATTGATTGATTAATTGTTTTTAGAGCTGATGTTTTGGCTTTGTTGCTTAGTTGTGAGTTCTGTGCTGTGCTTGTATTGGGCTGTGCATTGGCAGGCAGGCTCTGCATCAGTGGTGGCCAGTAGCCGGCTTCCATTTATCATTTGGGTTCTGGGAACTCTAGTCAATACTCGGCACTGCACTGTTTCAGCAGGAGCCTTAATATCAATCTCTTAACGTCTTCCACAGTTGATGCCTGTTAATTCCACTACAGACAGTGTGGCTACATCGCATATATACACTGCACATCTACGTAGTGACACTGGATCACTTTACCCAAAGCAGTTTAGACCTGTAATTAAACAAATATTGATTGTTACAGTAATAAGCATTTCAAAAGCTCTGTAGGTATTCATTTTTGTGAAATGGTACAGTTAAGGTTTTTTATGCCTGTGGCGACAAAGATATACTGAAATCACCTGTCTCTACTTAAATATGTTATTCAAGAGTTTAATATACATCGTTGAAATCTCTCGTGTCTCAATCTGGAGGTACATGTCTGTACCCTTGTGCATTTGTCACCCTTACATAGCCACATGTACTTACTGTGGATGTGGATAATAGTGTTTTTACTGTTTGATCATACCGATGGCTACAAACATTTGTTTTTCTCTTCAAGGTGTCCTGGACACAGTAGTTTCTGTGCTCCTCCACCCCAGTGCCTCGGCCCGACTGTCAGCAGCTTGGTGTTTGCGCTGCCTTGCTTTGGCCTTGCCCTCTCATGTCTCTGTGCTGCTGGATCGCTGCTTGGAGAGACTCGGCGCTCTCAAATCCTCTCCTGAAGCAGTGTCAGGTTACAGCGCTACCATTGCAGCTCTGCTGGGAGCGGTGCAGCAGTGTCCCCTGGGAATACCACACGGGAAGGGCAAGGTAAGGGGTCTTTGATGCTGTACTCGATATTTTTACGGGGGGGGGGGGGATTATTAATAATAGACTTTTGGTGACATATATTAATCTGTTTTCCAGTCACTTATTTATGACCCCCTTGTCCCCTTAAACATGTCCTCCAAAGAGGTAACTGCTGTTTACATTTCAATTGATGTTTTTTATTTGTGACTATAACATTGTCTTTAGATGGTGATTAGGCTGGCAGAGGACATGCTTCGATCTGCAGCTCAAAACAGCCGCATTTCAGTACATCGGGTACAAGCTGGTTGGCTTCTGTTGTCTGCACTGATGACATTAGGTAAGTCAATAAATGATATACATAAACTAGATTTTCTTGCCTCTTAGTATGTGTTAAGTTATTTCATGCATCTGTAGTTTTATGTACTGTAAGTTATGGGCTATATGCAAGTTGTCTCATCTGAATGCTTAATTGCTGTGCCCATTATGTTGCTCCCCAGACAGTAAAATACTGATTTTTACTTTTATGTAGTAACCCATTATTATTATTGTTATTATTATTATTAACCGATTTTTCGTAAACAGGGTGGAGGATCCTTCCGCTCTTTCAAAATAAAAAAATTACAATGTGGTGCGTTATATGTAAATAATTTGTTTTGTAAATAATTGTGGAATTACTGTGTGCAGTTTTTGGCCAATGTGTAATACAGTTAGCATGTTGATATTGGGAGTTTGTGGTTCGTGTGGAATACCAGCCTGTGGGACTTGCAGGCCCTGCGGTTGTTCATCATCATCTTCCGAGAATGCTGCTGCTGTGGAAGTGTGCCTTTCCCCAATCCCCGAAGGACCTGGACACGGAGAGGAGCCGGGGAGATTCCTTTACATGGCTGGTGACTTTGGAAGGCCGTGCTGGAGCACTGTGTGGTAAGCAGAGTACCTTTAATGAGACAGAATAGGGTAAAGTATGCTCTTGTTATACCACTGTGTTCCAAGCTGTATAAAAATGCTGATATGGCCAGCCCGGCACACACATTCTAATAAAAAAGCAAATGTTACATCTGCTCATAGGGTATGGATAGTGTAATACTATTTTAATTTAGTGAACATTGTTTGCCGATATAACGAGAGCTTATATGTACAGTACAATTCCCTGTGTAATTGGCAAGGGGTCTGTCAGGATAACAAGTGTGTTTTTATACATTTTTAACCATGTCATGACAACCTCTCATGCAATTGTGTTTGCTAGGTATGGGAATTGCAATAACCAGTTGGGTAGTTAACAGAATCTAGGTCAGGGTGAATTTCCTAACATATAGTGTATATCCCTCCCAGAATCTTCAATTCTGTGAAAAGAAAATTCTATTGAGTGTACATAAGCACATAATAAACATTCAACTATCTAAAAATATAATAGCTGGTTTTATACCAAGCATGACATGAACATGACTGCAACGTTAAGTTACAGCAATCTGAGCTTCTAAGTGACCATGTAGAAATTTGACAAAGCAGCTCTTTTAAATAATAAAGTTTTGTAGAAATGAATATTCAACTGATGGGTATGCTATGGCTCATGTGCTGAGAAAAAAGGAGATTCCTTTAATCCTGTTGCTCCACTACTACCAGTCCCCATAGGGGAGAGCCTGCAAAGTGTTGTTCAAATGTTGTTGTTTCTCATGTTTTCCCCAGCAATGAAAAGCTTTGTTTCACACTGTGGAGATCTTCTTACTGATGATGTCATCCAGAGACTTCTGCCACCACTTTCTTGCGCTGTAGCGTTATTAACACAGTGAGTCCACAGTTTGTTAAGCAGGGATGGGCAAGCGCAGGAGCCTGTGGTTTCCCTCCTCCAGTCTTTGGATAGATGGAATCTCCTGGGGGAGGTGGTTGCCAAGCTTGTATGTTTTAGATGATCCTTTTGATCATGACATTCGCCACCCCCTGCCCCCAAGACACACCCAAGCATATGTGCTTAGGCATTGTATTTACAATTGCTGTGTCTGTTTGGTGGTATTTGATTCACTTCCACAGGGCTACCCTCTGGAAATTGCCCTTGTGGGAAATATTTGACCTCCCCTGCTTACTTCCAAGTCGTTATTGTTTAACTGAACAAGCCTCAGTATTTTATTGCCATTGGGGAGGGATGACTATTTGTGTTTTTTGATGCACGTCAATTAGATAGAAAATCATTTAACTTCCATTTCTGGCTTAAGGGTTGAAATTAGCCAAAGTACTCACTTTTTTTCCAGACAAATTATGAGAAAATAAAAATGGCTGGCATGATGCTCTGCAAAATAATTTTATTAAAACCATTTTAAAATGATTTAAAAAAAAAAAAAAAAAATATATCCTACTTTATCTCACAATTTTACTGGATAAAAGCTCATACAGTGCTGATTGGAAGAGGGTTTATTTCTTGAAACAGACATCCGAGTCATTTTAAGCAGCACTGCCAATTTCTTTTGAAAGCCTTTGTCTTCTGGTGCCCTTGAAACCCATTAAAAAAATCATGGGTTTCCGGCACAAAGTATTTAAAAAAAAATGCATTACTGGGTCTGGAACAGTGGCTAAATCCATTTCAGTGCTCTGCTCTATCTCTCTCCTATGTTGTGTAGATCAGAACTTCCACTGGGGATGAGAATGTGGGGGTTTTCTAGCTGTCAAACCAACCCTGAATAAAAACTTTGGGGAAAATCACAAAATGCTCCCGTCCTACATTTTCTAGCTGACGCCAAGATTTTAATTAATAGATAACTCTATCTCTGCTGTGTTAGTACAAGTGTGTGCTTTAGCATGTAATGAGCACATTATATCTTGTCTTAGGTTGCCTTTACTGATCAAAGCATATGGGAATCCCATGAAAATTGTAGTGATGCTCTTTAGGCAAAGACTTTATGAGATCCTTGCTTTGCTGCCCCCAAAGACCTATGAAGGTAAGTACATAAATCAAGCACATTGCGCAGCTTGTCAGTAATGTATAGATATTGCACAGTTCACTTAAGACCTTTGGAGAATCGTTATTTGGAAATGTGGATGACATTCTATCAGTAAATTCCTGTAAGGGGTCGATTTGAGTGAATTTGATCCTGACTGATTTCATGCCAGAGAACTTATAAGACATTAATAAATGGAATTGTGGCATCTACAAAATAGACCTGGAAATGTACTTCCTTAAGATTAAGCTTGATATCAGCTGCCTGTCTACCTTTTTAGGATTTTGCAAATGCTTTGTATCAAATGCATTACACTTGGGTGCCACAGCCTGCAGGTTAAAATACAAATTGAGCGTCAATCTTCTGTCCTCCTTTGGTAAGTGAGTTGCAGAGGTGAGGCAACAGTCATACCATTTACTGTTGCGGCAAAAATAATAAAACACATTAGAGAAGGATTAGGCCGATATAATAATGAATCCGCAGGTTTCCAGAAGCAAAGGCATTGTCTTGATAACCTGCCAAAAACCAGCTTGCTAATCTACTAATTGGATGCTGGTTTTCACTGTTGGCAGCTGCCTCCATTATTTTGACATTGACTGCATCATTGATGTTTATCGATCTGGAAGGCAGTACTAAGCGTACATTATGTATTGAACAGACAGCTGTTCATTAATTACAACTGCCTACAGATTAGACAGTCTCAGGACTGTCTTTTGGCAAAGTTCCTGGATCGCTTTTTGAGTCAAGATGATGTTTGCATGTTTTAAAGGTGGATATTGTGGAAGTAAAAAATTGAATGTACTGTGGCTGTACATTTTGGGAGAACAAGACCCAGTACAACTTTTGCATTTTGAAACTGGGTAGCTAAGTTCAATTTTGTATTGCTTTTGGTCTGGTGGTTTATGCATAAAATAAAAACATGCATCCCATCTCATATAGTATACCTTTTCCTTGGTATTCATTATTCCAAAGATTCATTTTACTTCAATAAAACCGTTCCATGAGAGGGGTCATTTCACTTACACTTTAGCCATGGTATTGCTTTGCTCTTGTTGGTAGTAAAAATAAATAAATAAATAAATAAATATTGCTTGTTTGTCAATACTTGCAGGAGGTTTCAACCAAATCCTCAAACAGCTGGTCGCTGATTTGACTAGCCCTGAAAACCTGGTTTGTACTGCATCTTTCCTGCTTCCGGCTCTCTGCCACCCTGATGATGTCCTCTTACTGGGGCCAGCACTACAGGAAACTGACCACAGGTTCATTGAGGAGCAGGTGTGCTTTCTTTAGTATGCATCGTTCCTATTTTTTAAGTACTCTTGTGTGCGGAATTATAAGGGTATGCTTTGTAATTCTACCAGCTGCAGCAGGGTGGCAATGCGGGGGGAGGAAGCCTCGAGTACGACCCCTTTGCTATCTGTGAGAAGGTATCGGAGGTGGATATTGTGCCTATGCCGCTGTCCCCAGCTCCGTCAGTCATCATAGCAGCAGTCGGCCTCTTTGGAGTTGTGTTCCCCCACATTTCAGCACAACAGAGGTAACTGGCTGCTGTAGTTTATGGAAATATAACAGTATGAAGTGTGTGTGTCAGTAGTGTATGTCTCTCACTGGTGAGTGTGTTTTTTTTTTTTTTTTTAGGGCCCAAATCCTGGAGCAGTGCTCCGAATCTATCAAGCAAGTCAAAGGGTGTCGGCAGCAGACTGCCCAGATACATGTGGTTTCTGCATTCTGCAGTGCTTTAAAAGTAAGGCTTTTGATTATTGCTCAAAACTAAATGTAGAATGTAGAATACATTTATAACTGATCTTTAAAAGACTAAATGAAACTCTCACTTTAATACACACAAGTCTAACATTGTTTATGCCTTAAACTGTTCTGAACTTTCTAAGCAGTAAAGTTTGTTTGTCCAGTGTCTTGGTAACAGTCGTGTGAGTTTGGGCCCGGAGGAGGTGAGGAGGCCTGCCCTGGCACTGGTTATGGGAGCCTTGGAAAGTGCCAACCCTCTGTTGAGATGTGCTGCAGCAGAGGCTTTGTCTCGACTGGCACAAGTTGCAAATGACGGGGCCTTTACTGTTGGAATAGCACAAATCAGTTTTGATAAGTAAGTAGAAATTGCAGACTTCTCTTTGTGCATGTTAATATTTCAGAGATGGAAATAAGAGAATTCCAGGTTGTACTCCGAGCTTGATTAGCTCCAGTGTATAGGTAACAAGCTTGTGTGTGTCGTAGTAAAACCTGGAATGGATCAGACTGCTATGCTGCATGAGTCTTATTTCCATTCCTTTATTTAGAAAGGTTGTTGTCTAAACTACATCTTCTGCGATCACTTTCCTTCTAATCCTTGTCATGCTATGCTACTTAAGCAAATGCATTGTACAGTTTGCATTTTAAACAGCTACACCTGCCTTTTACCCATATCAAATTCTAACCCTCCCAAGCTCTTTAAAGATTCACTTTTAATATAAGTAATCTCTTCTCCGCTGTTCTTTAGGCTAAAGTCAGCCAGGGATGTGGTATCACGGACGGGACATTCCCTGGCTCTGGGATCTCTGTACCGCTATTTGGGTGGAATTGGCTCAAGTCAGCACCTCAACGCCTGTGTGGGAATCCTATGTGCCCTTTCTCAGGACAACACCTCACCAGAAGTTCAGGTAGGGCCTTCAGTAATAACATTTAGGACTTTACTCAATATGTGCCGTCTTGAAAGGCTGTTGTAAAATATATTAAGTAGTGGAATAGTGAAAGTTTTTAAAATGATACAAAATTACAGTAAAATGGATTCAAAGCTTGTTTAGGTGTAAATTCAATTGGCTTACATTTATTGGAGTCAGGGAGGGGGTCCCCAATAACAGATCATTACTGAACTAGTTTGATTGCACTTTCTGTGACCATCTAGATTTTAAGTTTAAAATATTTTGTCTCAAGTCAGTTTGATCTCAGATGTGTTTCCTTGTTTTATAGATGTGGGCGTTGCATTCCCTGTCACTGGTGATAGACTCTGCAGGACCATTGTACCATGTCCACGTGGAGCCCTCCTTTTCACTGGTTCTGATGCTGCTACTGACCGTGCCTCCTGCTTATGTGGAAGTTCATCAGAGCCTTGGCCGCTGTTTAAATGCACTTATTACAACCCTTGGTCCTGAGCTGCAAGGTATTCCATTTATACAAAGGTGTCTTGGCGCCTTATTTTAATGTATGCACTGTAAATTATGACTTTCATTATAAAGAAGCATGTTAGTGTGTTTTTGGATTAAAAAGCTTATCTAAATGTAAAAAAATAAATATTCAATTTATTGTATTGTATTTCATTTATTGCATTTGTCGTGCACTTCATTCACTATTTATGTCTCAAGCTGTCATTTTAAAACATGATGCTGCAGTTTAATTTAGTCTCAAAGCTATGTCCAGCGATTGGTGTATTCTGTCACGCTGACCTGATGAAAAGCTATGGCAGTGAATGTGTCTCCTATCCTGTCGTCTCCCTCTTGCCAGGGAGTGGCTCCTCTGTCTCTGCCCTGAGGACCTCGTGCCTGGTTGGCTGTGCTGTGATGCAGGATAACCCTGACTGTTTGGTCCAGGCTCAGGCCATCTCCTGCCTGCAGCAGCTTCACATGTTTGCACCGCGGCACGTTAACCTGACCAGCCTCGTCCCCAGCCTCTGTGTAAGTCACACATAACCATACATGTCATAAAGCATGTAGAGAATGTGTGTGGGTATATGTGTCTTATATAAGATATTGGGACACAGCTAAATATCATCTAGTTATCCATTTCTGCATTGTATCAGGATAAAGCGGGTATATATATATATATATATATATCTATAATATATATATATATAATATATATATTATATATATGTGTGTCACCCACACACGTGTCTGTTTTAAAGTAATAATATTATCACACAAAAAGTCACCAATGTGTGTGTGTGTATATATATATATATATATATATATATATATATATATATATATATATATTTATTTTATTTCTTGGTCTGACAACATTAGTTTTTCTTGGAGAAGAATATTTACTGTTTTTTGGTAAATTCCAGACTCCAAAATTTAATTCCATTTTCGCCTGAGATGCAAGTATTCCTATAAGCTAGGGTTACTATTAAGTAAGCCCACATTTTGTAAAATACTTGAACCTGGTACCTGGAACCTTGGTGTCACCAATTTATTTTATAATGGCACATGGGTTGAGTTGGTGGATTTACAATTAAGTTTGGGTAGCAGTGCAACTTAACTCGTTGCTGTCTAATGTACTCAATTGTGCTAGTCTCAGCTGTGTTCTGAGAGGATGGGTATGCAATAGCAAAGCCGCTGATTTTTTTATAAAGAGACCAGTGACCGATCATGTATGCTTTATTTCCAGTGCAATGTACCGTGTCATTCTTCTGGCATCCATCTCGTCTATACCTCACATGTAATGTGTTACATCAGAATCCTGTCAGTATTAGAGAAATATTACAGTACTGTTGCTGTATCTACACTGGTAATTCACAGACTAGTACCATTTCTTTGTAATATTTTGTTACATGTTCTTTTTTTGTTTTGTTTTTTCATGCATTTTAATTTATAAAAGTACTTTGACTCCCTGATATGATTCTGCTTTATCAAGTGAACAAATGTTTGAGAAGTGGCTTCTGAGTTTTCAACTACAACGGTCAAGTAGACACATGCCTTGAGGGCCACATTCCACCCCTTGGTCTAGATTTAGCCACCATCTCCTGGGTATTCCAATTTTCATAGTTCATTAAATAAAAAGAACTGTAAAACAAATATACTGTAAATGACAATGTTTCTGTTCTCACAGTGGTGTTATAACTGCTATGTAATTTGCTCTCTCATACAGGAAATCTTGTTGGATAATTCTGTGTTGGTAGGTCCCTATCCCTAGCAGGTTTGCTGTGTCGCATTTCCCTTGCATCCGCTGTTGAATCTGTTTTGTTTTTCTATTCGTTCATTTTCTTTAACTAACCTGATCCATAGAAAAGGGAGCATGACCAGGCATCACTGTTCCTTTGTACCTCAATCTGGGGTAGTGTTAAGGCTGTGCTTCATATTTCTATTGGAAACTTATACTGCAGGATCACTGGAACTTTTCTAATGTTGTTCTATTGAGGATACTTCACAAATGAGACACTATGCAGTGTCCCGGGGTAGCATTGTACATCGTTCTCTAGTTCATTTTAGATAATGACGATACTCCCACATACCCAGTAAACAAAAATAGGTTTGTATGCAGGTCACTTTTGAGAAACAAAAATAACCATAAAGAAAAGTCAGGTAAAGATACACAGGTTTGGCAGCATAGCTAGGATTTAGACTATTATCTTCACTGTCAGTGACACATCATTTTTATTTATATTTAAACATGTTTTTTTAGATGTTCCCATGTATTGTGCCATCAGTCCCTTTTAACCAGCTCGCACACACTCAAACTAATAGCAGAAGTTTCTCAATAGAACTCCCTGCAGGTAGTCCCAATGATACTGCTGTGTATCTAGTATAGAGTGTTCTTTGGCTATCCATCCTATTGCATTTATAAGAGACAACAAAGTCAGGGAAATAGTATGTTAATATTAATTCTTCAGTTTTGAAGCAATGTCATTTTAATAAAGAAAAACCTTAACACTATCCCAGCCTCAGATAAACCCCTTCTCAACTTTTTTTTTTTGGCTGGAACAGGACACGTTTTAATGCTTTTCTCATCGCAAAACTGCAGGTTTTAACAGACAAATGGCCATTGCGGCAAAAGCCTGCAACAATAATGCTTCTGGTTGTGATTTCTGTTTGCGTGTGTGTGGGCTATCCTCCTTTTTTTTTTTTTCTAGTTTTAACAATTGTCTTTCCAACATGGATGACAAATATTTGCTGTGTGTGCGATTTTATTTTTGTGTTTTTGCATCTTTTTAAAATCTTGTGTTCTGGTGTAATGACAGGTAATGGTGTCTTATCGTTGTAATCTGAGCATGTTTGTGGGCTGAAGGAGTGAGTCTCTGGGTGAGACAGGAAAGGCTGAAGCACTAAAATAAAATGGTCTATAAATATAAAGCTTTACAAGTTCTGTACCATTAGATGTCTGAGCCATGTGAAACTGAGATCAGGAGGCACAGCTAAACTTTAAGCAGCGGGAGGGGCCAGCTAACTATAACACCAGTGTGATAAGCCACTGTACTGTATTACAGCTCTTTTTCCAGTAATAATTCCACTGCATTTTTATAAGTGAGGTTTGTGATGCATTATTAACATGGATCCTAGTTTTCCTCAATAAAAAATAATCTTTTATATCTCCAATATAAAAATCTGCGTTATTCCGCAATTAAAATAAAAGGCTAAAATTGACACAGGAAATATTTAAATTAAATTCTAAGGTTACAACCTCACAGACGCCATCAAGCAATAATATTACCATTTTACTTTAAACATTACAAATAGTATTTATGTCTGTATAGCTATTGCCAACTCCTTGACTTGATCTTAGGGGTGATTTTTTTATTTATTTTTTTTTAAATCATTTTCGGAATCTCATAAACCGCTTGTTCAGTAGTAATGCACTAGATACTGAAGTAAACTGCAGCTACGTTTCAACACAATTATGACAGTGCGCCTCGTTCTACCTTCACCTCTGTACTCCAGAAGCAGTTTTATTGAACAAGTATGTTTACATAAATGTCATGATTATGTATGATAAGTGTGTATTGATTTGGTTATCAAACAAACAAAAGTGTTTTTTGCCCCGCCCCAAGTGTAAAACTTAAAATTCTCAGACGGCATTGAAAATCCTTGTTATTCCACAGCAGACGGATTCCTAGGATTCCTGATTATCACCCATCCTGACCATTGGCTTACTCCATTTATCTTCCTTTATCACAACCAAGGAAATCCAAAGAGTACCGATCAACTTATTAATCTTTTGCATATGATACAAGTAAGGGAGGACGGGAGGTAAAATATGGTGCCGCAGGATATGTAAGGCTATATTCAGTGCTTAAAAGTGTAAATCCCAATAATGTGAAATGGCAAAACTGCGACTGTAGCCAAACTAGAAATAAAAGCATATAAAATATATATTATTTATTTTGCTTAATTATTCTTCCATTGTTTCATGTTTTCTCCTTTCTGAAAAAGAATGGTGCCCATTAGCTTCCACTGTTCTGTTAAATAAAAATCAGAAACTCAAATGAATCTCAAAAGAACCGTACACGTTCAAATGAATTACAAGGGGAAGTGACTGTGAAAGAAACCCTGCAGTGTGTGTTGCAGGTGCTGATCTGCCCTGGTGAACTGTGTTTGCAGGTGAATTTGTGCAGTTCTTATCTGTCACTGAGGAGAGCTGTGGTGGCCTGCCTGCGTCAGCTTGCACAGAGGGAAGCGACTGAGGTGTCTGAACATGCTGTCACCCTCGTGAAAGACCTTTCAAACAGAGAACACACACTCCTGGGTAAGATCCTTCAATAGGAGTTGAGCATTAGTTACACCTGCAAGACACTTTCTCTCATAGAAATATTTAGATACCCCTTTACTGGTAAGGTCATTAAATTCTGAACATAAGGAAAAGCTACAAGAAGCTAGTTCAAGTTTAAAAGTTTAGGATGTCTTACCAGTTGAGGATTAACACATATTTAACTGGAAGATGTAACTTTTCTGTCTGCAGATGGTACTATCAAAGAGACTGGCCTGGAGGGGGCCTTGTTCAGCCTTTTGGATAGGGAGACCGATCTTCGCCTCTGCAGAGACATCAAGGAGACGTTGGATCACATGCTGACATCCATGGCTGTGGGGAAGCTCTCGCGATGGTTAAAGCTGTGCAAAGATGTGCTTTCTGCCTCTGCTGGTAAGAATAAAGTTTCCTATGAATAAAGTTGCCTATGAGTAGCAGAGCTCTGCTCTTGAAAAAACTTCTCAGAGGTCACATTTACTGTTTCATTACTATACCGTATGAGTAAAAACTGCCTTTTATGAACTCCCATTTGTTGATCACTGCAGAGCCAAAGCTAGCTACAGATTCTGCGCTTAATAAAATATTCAGTAAAACCAGGCAGTAATTCCTGTGGGGATGTGGCTTAATGTATTTGATATCCTCTTGCAGATTTTGCTAATGCTGCCCCAGTAGAGACGACCCAAGAGGAGGAGGAGGAGGATGGGGATCGTGTGGATGACGCCTCCACGTTCACTTCCATACCCGAGAAATCCTGCCCGTTCACCAACCCTCGCTGGGCCACCCGCGTGTTCGCAGCCGAGTGCGTCTGCCGGATCATCAGCCAGTGTGAGAACGAAGACGAGGCGCATTTCAACATGGCCCTCGCCCAGGAGAGGAGGCTGCGGGACCCCTCCAGTAAGTCTGGATGGGATTTTGGATTGGTTAAAAGTGTTGAAATTTAGTAGGACTATGACTGTTCTCAATGTGTTCTTGTCTTTTCTAGCTTGAATCTCCCATTCTATTTTATTTTTATCCCAGAGTATATTATTAGCTACTGGTTATTCTCATACAGAAGAGAAACATGGCACTAATGTATGATCTAGAGAGTGATTTAAAAGTAGGGTGGGGCGATTCAGAAAGCTCTAGTATCAAAGGTATTCGTGCCAGCACGGCACAGTAGTGTTTTGAGCAAATAAGAATTGCAGCACATCAGTTTAGGTGGTGCCTGTAAGATGAATCAAATGCATCGTCCCCTATGCCCTCCTATGATAGCTTCCTATCTACTGGTACCTACTAAATTTCACCATCTTGTCATGAACTTTGTTGCTGCACACAAGATGAAAGGCGTGTTGCAGGCAAAGATGCTAGAAGCATGCTTGTCCTTATCAAACATGTACATGTACATTTCCACAGCTTGGCACTGCCTTTCTGTGATGCTGATAGATGCTGATGAACTTGCCTTCCCTCCAGGTGATTTCCTGGTGTTGCACCTGGCAGACCTGATCCGAATGGCTTTCATGGCTGCCACTGACCACAGTGACCAGCTGCGCCTCTCTGGTCTGCAGACCCTGCTGGTTATCATCAGAAAATTTGCAGCAGTTCCAGAACCAGAGTTTCCAGGGCATGTCATCCTGGAGCAGTATCAAGCCAGCGTAAGCATTCTTCTTCATTTTCCAGTCTGAAGCTGCAATAGCTGTGGTCCAATGGTAGGAAAATGAAGAGGAAATGGCAGAAATGATTGTATCTTAACTTATTGATCAAAATAAATCCTCTTTTTGGAATCCATGCCACCTCCTGATTTTGAGTTTTTTCCCACATGGTTTTGGTTCGATCCTTCTTTTAGGTGGGTGCAGCACTTCGACCAGCCTTCACTCCTGATACCCCTCCGGATGTGACTGCAAAAGCATGCCAGGTAAGAAAATAAACCTGACCTTCCCAGAGCAGCTCTCTATATAAAAGGAAAAACATTGAGAGAGAACTGGTTTATTTCAGCAGAGGCAATGTAATCTAAGCAGCATTTCAATTTGCTTTAATATAGTGCTTTATATAAGAGGTGTAACAGATGCCTCATGTATCTTTTTATAAAGTACTAGTAATGTACAGTAACCAATGGGCCAAGATAAACAAAACTGGTAAATCTATGAAAATGAATAAACTAGCTTTTTGTATTATCACTGTTAAGCTGAAATGAAACCTGGGTCTTGTTTTCCATTTCCAGGTTTGCAGTGCATGGGTAGCCAGTGGAGTTGTAAGTGACCTTGGCGACCTGCGGAGAGTCCACCAGCTGCTGGTATCATCGCTAGTGAAGGTGCAGGCTGGGAAGGAGGCTCAGAACCAGCTGTACAATGAGAGCACATCCACCATGGAGACTCTGGCAGTGCTCAAGGCTTGGGCTGAGGTAGGAGCACCAGGTGGAATTTCAGTAACTGGATTGAACCCAGCTTTTTGTGTTGTCCCTTTGCGCAATAATAATCATAATAATATATTTGTAACTGTTCTAGGTCTATATTGTTGCAATAAAGTGCCAGAAGCTGTGCGACAGTCCTCCAAACCAGCTTCTGAAGATTTATTGTGAAGACTATAGCAGTCCATCAGCAGAAGGGCTTCTCAACCTGGTTCAGGCAGACTTAACAACCCTTAGTAAGCTGTGGCTGGCAGCTCTGCAGGATTACGCCCTCCTGACTTTACCACAAGAGTACACTGCACAGCTCCCTGCTGGAGGTAGGGTTTATGTTACATAGCATTATGTATGTGTCCAGGTAAACTGGTTGGAATGTCATAAAATTTGAGACGCATGAAGTTAGAGCATAGTTAATGGGAAATACGAAAAGATATGTACATCTTGGCAGTCTTTGAATGATAGAGAATTGTGGTGTTTTAAGTCTAAAGCTTCTTTACTTTGCATAATTAAGTCTAATTGCTGGCTTGCAATACATCAAACACAAATCGCAAACTAGACAAGATCTGTTTTATCTTATGCTAAGAGAAACTTAGACATAGTTTACTTTTAGTGTGCCAAGTTAATATTTTTTTTGTTTTGTTTTACATTCAGATTGTTTCATTGAGTTTGTGAGCATTAGCACGCATATTGTTTCTGAATATGGCTCAAAGGGATTTTCTTTTCTACTGTGCCTGCAGGTTTTCAAAAGAAGGTTCTTTTAAGATTCACCGGCATACTTTCTGAATGTGTATTTTCCCTCTATTTCCCCAGGCGGTGCATTTTACACAGCAGAAACAGTAGAACATGCTAGATCCCACTATGTTAGTTCCTGGGCTCCCATTCTTCACGCTACAGCAGTGTGGCTCAACAGTACAGGCTTCATCGTGGTGGACGAGGAGCCTCCTAACCTGTCCCGACCCGTGACTCCCACCACAATGGGGCAGTCAGCCTCGCTGGCCAGTGTCAAGTCTCCTGAGGATATTAACACAGAGAGATTCTATCTAATATTGGGTCAGTGTCTCAGTTATGTTCAGTTTTACACTGTACTCTCAGTTATTTTCAACTCAGGAATGTAAAACAGCAAAATTGACACAAAAAAGTAGGAAAAGCACACCATTACTTAACAAACTTCATTGTGTTGACTTTAGAAGTACTTCAATGTAAAAAAAAAAAAAAAAAAAAAAAAAAAAAAAAGAACTAAACCAAACTTATGGGTTGCAGCAACTTCTACCAAAGTTTCACAGTAAATCACAGCCTTTGAAACCAGCCCTTTATCATTGGGATTGAACAGTTGTTTTTTTTTGGTTGTGTATAAAGCGTGTACGTAACAATCTGGGTACTCGGATGCAGAATACAGAATTGTTGGAATAATTTATTTTATTGTCTTGTTGAAAACAAGCATTATTTTTAAGTGAAGCGTGCATTGCTTTACAGTGCCAAGGCAACAAGAAGAGTCCTTGTCAGGCAGTAGGAATGGGAGCTTTTATTCCTCCTTGTAAATGAGATGAATGGAAAGGTTCCCAGTTAAAATAAAATTAAATCAATCAATAAATAAATATTAAATTGATTGCTTATTGAGCCAGATCTGCTAACAGTACTATAAGTGAATTCTGAAGCCAGTACTCTTAAATTATGAATGCTTGAAAGTTATGTGTTTTAAAATGTGCTTTTCGGGCCCAGTCTAGACTACATAACCGATCTTGAGAACCATACTCAAAAAGGCTTTAATTAATCCAGCTCAAAGCGCCTAGACTGAAGTACCGTTTCATATTTAGTCTGGCTTAATGCTTACCAACACTAAAATAGTTTGGTTACGGTTCCTAGCAGCGCAATGGACTATATGAGACTGTGGCAAAGGTGTTTGCATGGTACAGGTGTAGGAGTGTTGGGGTGCGCAATGAAGAGACAGACAGTGATAATCCAATCAGAAAATTGGTTTAATTTATAATCCAGGTCTAGTGACCAAAACAGTAGTCCCAGACAATACACAGCAATGTGTATTGTACTGTTCAAAACAAAGGGTTTGCAGTCCAATAATAAACACAGTCCAGTTACAAACATAAGATACAAACACGGTCACCAGTCATGGGTGCGTGCTGCAGTGCTCATGGTGCTAATACAATAATTATCGTGACACAGGTGTAGTGATATCCGGGTTTGTGCTGGCCTCTGGCGACAGCTCCAGCACACGTTACCCTTCTACTAATAATAATAATAACAATCAACAATTAGAGACGAGACAAAACAAACAAAACACTCACGTACAATATCACAACAATGGTCCTTCCGGGTTGTTTTCGTAACCATAAACAAAGAAACAGATCACATCTCTCCGTTCCCTATTTGTACCGTTACACATGACCCCTTGGTAAATGAGTGCAGCCACTCCTCCAGTTTGTGGCTGCCACATCATTTCCCTTCCGGGTCGACGAGAGTGCATCGGAGTTCCGCCCCCTTTCTAGATGACCTACTTCCTTTTAACGCTGGGAATGAATTGTCAGGCCAACCAGTCCAGGGTACTCTCTTCCCGTTACTTAACGCCTTCACAGGTTGGGAGGGAAATCATTCTATTTCTGTCACAGGTACTTAATATGATATTATCCCACCATGCAAGTAGCACGTCTTATGGCTTTGTTTCTTAAAAAAACGTTATGGCTTTGTTTCTTAAAAACATGAGGTATATTTTATCATAATGTGTGCGTTGTCGTTTTGTACTCTGAAGTTCTTTACCAATTTAATCGCTGCAGATGCCGAAATTAAGGCACATTGATATCTGATCATGTTGCTCTATTATCCACCATTTTACAACAAGTACAGCAGCACTGATAGTCATTCTCAACTCCTTCAGGCGCCTTTTCTGAGTACTGTATATGTCCACATGTGCAAAGCATTTTGGGATACTGGAGGGTACACAGAAAATGTAGCTCGGTTTACGGCATCCACACTTTAGAACTAATTTAGAACTCAAGACTATCCCCTGAGGTGGGCTCGAGTACGGTATTATAGATTTAGTTACATTGTTTACCGTCAGGCATTATAAGTATGATTTAATTGCCCAAGATTCCATAATTAGATGAAGAGCTGGTAATACCTCTAAACAGGCACACTAAGAGCACCGTTACCATTATGTAAAACAATATGTAGCGTGAGTTTTGTACTAAAGCAGGGTCAGAGGTGCAGCTGTTTATTTCTCAAACTGACCATTTAAAAAATGTGAAAGCAGAACACACAGAAGTACTTGGGACTGTAATTAGGAAGTGTACTATGTACTGCAGCATACTTTTATTGCAGTAAACAAAAAAACAAAAACCAAAGCCATTTATTTAATTTAACTCTCAGATTGTTATACATTTTCAATGTGCTTGCTGTGGTGTATTTAATATGTAGATATAGCAGAACAAACTCACTGCAATTTAAACTTGTTTTTACTGACAAATAAATGGTATGTAAATCATAAGAGCTGCCCCTGTTGCATGCTGTCAGATCAGGACTTCACCAACACTGAGCATGCGAGCTGCAGCATGCTATTCCCTATATTACAACTGTACACAATTAAAGGTGCGGTCAGCAATTCAATACACAACACTTGCAAAATATAAACATGCTGAGTTCATTGCAGTCGTCAACTGCACCGTTTAACCATTCAGCAGAATGAGGCAACAAACATGCAAGTACAGACACAACTAACCTGGTTGTAATGGGGTAGGTCTCGGTTTTACAACACCAGTTTAAGATTGCACATAGTTACTGGTTAAGCTGGTGGTCGCTGTTGGAAACACTGGTACTTGAGATGAAAAGTTTGAAAAACACTTGTGTAGACGATAACCGTATTTAGCACTTTTAAGCGGTTTATAAGGCAGTGTGGACAGGGCCTAAGTGGCTAATACCAGTACTGCAGCCTGAAGGAGTTGGTATAATGTTTGACTGATTGCTTTTATTAATTGCAGGTATAAGTGTAGAGTTTCTATGCTCTCCTCGCTCGGATGCTCCAATGGAAAGTATACCGGCCTGTTTGCACTCACTGCAGGCTTTGCTGGATGTTCCATGGCCACGGTCGAAGATTGGTAATGATCAGGTAGCTTTTACCAGGCTTCGGTTTTTTTTCTGATATTCATTTGCTAGCTGTGTGTGTGTGAGTGTTCATGTGTATCTATTATAGGGCTCAGATCTGCGCAAACAAATGGACTTCATTGGTAATGAGTAGCGTGTGTTCTCCTTTTCTGCAGGCTCTGAGTGTTGAATTGCTGAATGTTCTCCATAGACTGATACTGACCAGGGAGTCTCCAGCCATCCAGCTGGCTGTTCTGGAGCTGGTCAGTCAGATCATCTGTGCAGCAAAGGAGCATGTGAAGGAGAAGCGAAGGAGTGCAGAGGGTTGGTGTCTTTTGAATCATTCCTCCCAGCCTGTGCCAGATGTTGATTGCATGAGGTGGTGCACTGGGTAATGCCTAGGCAGTTTAGTCCCAGAAACTTGGAATAAAAACAACTACATTTAACCAGATAATGGAAATTATTTTGCTACAAACCTCCAAAATCCAAACATTGCCAGGCTTGTGTGCATCTGTTCACATGCTGATTTATTTTTATTGTTATTATTTTAGTAGATGCATCTGTACGTTTCCATTTCGTTTTTTGCTTTAAGAGAACCCCAACAGTTAACTTGTTGCAATTCGTTATTTGTAGGTCACAAGAAGCATGCCAAAATACAGTGGTGGTGTTGAGAAATGACTGGTAAAATACTACTGGCATGTAAATCCTGCAGAACTTCAGTTTGTTGTACTCCCAGTAATCTGAATGCCTGAAGATAGGCTGTTTAACTGTGGTCTTTGTACTTGTTAGAGGTGCTATTGACATTGTTTAATTGTTCTCAGTTGATGACGGTGCTGAAGAGAAGGAAACTCTGCCAGAGTTCGGAGAGGGAAAAGATACTGGAGGCCTGGTGCCTGGGAAATCGCTGGTCTTTGCAACGCTGGAACTGTCCCTTTGTATTCTTGTACGGCAGCTACCACAGCTGAACCCCAAGCTTGTGGGCAGCCCCAGCAACCATGGAGGCAAACCACAAACCCTGACGGAGAATGACTGCAAGCTGGTATCGGCAGCCTTGGGAGTCCTGTCTGACCTTCCCTGCATCTGCTCACCTGAAGGTAGGACTGGGATACAAGATGCTGTTGGTCAAGAGAAATCCCAAATGAGAATCGGCATCTGTTTTCAAATATGTTTCTACACAAGGAAGGCCAAAGTCAACCCAGGAAACTATTTTCAGGGGAGTGAGTTTCAGGAAATATGTTTTGCATACAGTACAGGACAGTTCAAAGTAAAACCGTCCTGAAGTCAAATATTATTTATTTAATTTGTTTTGTATTTGAAAAAGATGTGCATTAAAGTGTAAATGCTCAGATTTTTGTCTTGCCCTGTATTTGTTCTTTTTTTTTTAATCTGTAAACCCTCTTGTCCGCAGGCAGTGTTTCAGTCCTGCCCACCATTCTGTTCTTGATCACTGGTGTCCTCAGAGAGATGGCAGTGAAGATGCCCAGTGGTCAGATCTCCCTGCCGGTCTCAGCGGCTCTGCAGGCTCTCAAAGCTGTGGTCTCCTCCCCTATGGCCAGGGCAGAAAAGAGCAGTGCCGCCTGGACCCGTCTGCTCCGCTGTGCTCTTGCTACCCTGCTGGACTTCTGGAACACTGGTAAGTCTGAACCAGAGATGTGATTTTTATATACATTTCATGCATTCTGTCACTGCTTCAAACCAAAGAAAAAATGTGCTCAGAGTTAGTCATAAATGTGGCTGACAAGAGTCTTTTATCAAAGGTGTAAGGTAAACTTATAGAAACACAGATTATTAGCTATAGTTCCAAAATTTTTGTGTTTGTAAATTAACTTATTGTTCTATATACTAAATACTCTACTGCTGAAATTGCACATACTTGCCTAAAGGGATTAATCAGAGTAATAGGAATATTAAACAAAGCAAAGGTGAGCTCTGTTTTGTTGAACTTCTATGCCTAGAAACTCTCACTTTAAATAGATTATAACAAAATGTAGTGTTTTAATGGTACCATTTTGAGTGAGTTGAATATAAGAATCAATAGAAAACTTGAAAAAAAATCAAAATCCTTTCTCCTTAGATGAGATGCACCCAGAGTTCAATGACATCAGCCTGCTTACAGCAATCACTATATTCATCATGTCTGCTAGTCCTGATGTTACAGCTGTCCAGTGCCTTCAGAGTCGGTGCATCGACAAGTTTAAAAGAAGCCTGGATTCGAAGGATCCCCTGGTAAAGACAAAGCATTTTCTCTGTTTTGTTGCTGCAGCACACACGTTTTATTTCTTTATTTTACGTACAAAACTAATTATTTATGTTGCATTTGTCTTCCTAGACGTTAGGGCTTTAAGAAGGAACTGTTCTAACAGCAGATCAATTTCTTGTGTACCTTAAGGGGTTAATACTTATATTTCTCTTCTAAATAAGGTTGCCATGGCGTTGAAACTACTCAAGAGCGTTTGTGCATGTATTAGTTTTAATTGAAATCCAACTTGTATAACAACACTTTTTTTTGTTGTTGTTTATCTTTCGTAGATACTGACCAGGTGCTACCAGCTGCTACTGTCCATCTTTCAGAACCCCAGCCAGGCTGTGTCTGTCCCCTACATCCAGTCCCTGGGGTCAGTGATCGTAAACAGGCTCCAGAGAGTGGAGAAGAGAAAACCAGAGAGTTCTGCTGAGCTGCAGGCTATCCAGGAAGGGGTTAAAGCTCTTGAGGTCCTTGTGTCTATGGCTGATGAGGAACATCGTAAGTTGTCACAGCTGCAGCCTCGTTATGTGAAGAATCTACAGACACACTGTCAGTTTAAGACATTCACGTAGGAACTCATGAGGATACACCCTCAAGGAAACCAAATAGAGTAATTATGTCAGCTGCCAAATAGATAAGTAACTGTACTGTAAACATATATGAACTGGCATAGTCTGTACTTCTGTTTATTGTGCATATGCAGTAGCTCTAGATAGCCTTGAAATGTTTTGCAAGCCATGAGTTCAAAGTGAGCCATTTCACAAGAAAAATGCAACCCAATTATATTTTGGCTGCTGTTTGTTCCAAGAACTTGTCGGCCAACACCCTTGTTTTTTAATGCTGGGGAAAGCTGTAGTGCTGCAAGTGTCAACATTTGGGTTTAACCAACCTTCTGTGTGTGCATTTTTATTAGAACAAGAAATAATTTGCTGAAGAGAAAAGCTGGACCCTGGCATCCTGTCAAAATATGAGTCATGTCTGCTTATGCTCAGAATGCTAGTTTGTATGGTAAATAACTTTTTTTCTTTCCCCTAGGATCTCAGCTCATGGCTATTCTACTGCCCCTTCTTATTTCCTTCTTGCTGGATGAGAACGCTCTGGCCTCTGCACAAAGCCCAGCACGAAATCTGCATGAGTTTGCTCTCCAGAACCTGATACGAATCAGCCCTCAGTACTCTTCTGTCTTCAAAACCCTCATGGCCAGTTCTCCGTCTATGAAGGCACGGCTGGAAGCGGCAGTCAAAGGCAATCAGGAGAGCGTCAAGGCCAAGAGTTCTGCCCTACAGTCCAAACCTCCAGAAAAGAATTCTCCCAGCATTCAACTTAAGACCAATTTCCTGTGATTCCCTCAGAATACACTGTGGTTTCAGATAGGGCTAAAAAAATCCTTTTACCTTTTCCTTGCATTACACTGAATAGAATCTGCTAGGTTTTGACTTGACAAGGGGGTAGTTTAATTATTAATTAAGGTCAGTACCGTATGGTTAACATGGTTTTGTAATTCTTCAGATTAATTTGCCAAAAGGAGAGTTTTTTTTTTTCCTGTCCATTTGTTACCTTGTTTAGATGTGGAGTGAACTCTGTGAAGGAAATTACTGTCTCTCTACCACAGGGCTGATCTGGCATAGGTGAATATCGCAGCCAGTGAAGCAGAAGAACACAATGTGCTTGTCTTTTATTGCACTTTTTAATGGGATAAGATGTCATGCTCTAAAAAGTTATAATATAGAGTAAGTAAACATAGCGGATACCACAGACCCTGCTCAGTTAGTTTGCTTAAGGAGTCACTTTCAGGCCAGTTTTCTGAACATGCAAGTATTAACCAAAAATAACTGCAGATCCCTGATATAATTGCACTATTACTTCATATATGTACATTTTTAGAGATAATGTACTGTAATTCTACAATAACACTATTTAGAACCATTGTTCATTATTCAAAAAAAGGGGCCTAGAATAATAAACCATGCTCTCATTTGCATTGAGGCACAGTTTAAATATCAAATGTCATGTTTTGTAGGGACTGTGTTGGTTTCTTTGTGACTGTCATTGTAATTCAGATGTAGGATAGAGTTTTTAAAAAGGGGCACTGTGATTCAAACTATTCAACTAAGAGCTACGTTTACATATTGTCTCAGTTCTCAATGTTTTCAAGTATTCGAGTACCTCTTTATTTTCTGACATCCATTCACATGTCCTAGGTAATTGAAGCTCCTACCAAGACTGTTTATCTATCCATGAGGTATTAAACATCTAGATTTAACCCCTGGCTAATTTTCTTTATATATTATATTGATTTTGTTTTTTTGTATTATTTGGTAAGAGTAGAACTCTAGTGCAAAACAATACAATGATACTACTGGAGCTGCACAAGCATGTTTTAAATGTATGTTTCTAGTCACTGCACTGGTGCTCATAGGGCTTCCTGATTATGAAACTTGTCTTCACAATCCATTGAATAAAAATACAGTCGTACAAACTGCTTTAGGCAGCCACATTACTGAATGTGTTTCAGGCATATTGTTAACTGAAAAACTTAATTTGTGTGATTTATGTTGCTGCACAATTATTGTGTGTGTGTTGATCATTGCTGTGTATATGATATGAAAAATTAGGCGATACTTGGGGGCAACAAAAAGAAAATGTTTATCTGACATTTTCTAACATTTTATTGAAAATGAGTGCAATTGAATAATAAAAAAAAAAAGTATTAACCTGTTTTTATTTGTGGCTGTTTGTGCCTGTTCCTTTTATGTCCCTGTTACTCCTGACAAATCAAACCCTGTGTTTAAGTGTGTCCTAGTCTGAACAGCTGTTTTCCTACCAGACCACCTGAAGCACTTATGGCTGAGGCAAGAAGGATGTAACATACTGTATTTGTAGGTTAAACATATTTTGTACATAGCATTGTAAATTGTACAGATTTAACAATTCGACTTAAACCCTAACACATGATGTCGTTTTCTAATATGATTGACAAATAAAGCCGCTTTTTTTTTTTCATTGCTGGCGTGTTGGTTTTTCTTTTATTTTCTTCTCTACTATAAATCTTTTGTAAGATCACCGTTAATGCATGAAAAGTCTGAGCTAAATAAGATTATAGAGGAATCTGACTGCCATTTTGTTAAATCAAGAACAGATGTTATTTTTGTTGCAAATTCCTTTTGATCTGGGAGCAAATATCCATTTTCCTGGATGGGTTAGCATACGTATAGGGAGGCATGTGAGCTTATTAAGGATTGGATGTTTTCAAGCCATTCCCGGGTATGTTTAATTTTAAGAACAACACAGTTTGTGTTAATCAGTCACACCCTTGGCAAACTAAAAAGAAACACATTTTACAATAATCTAATTTAAAAAATAATAACGTTAGCATAATTTGTATTTGTGGGACATGTATATCCCTTGTGAGTTAAAAGGGTTATGGAAATTAAATATGCCAGTAACATCCATCCCCTGCACTTGATGAATATTCAAAATTAAATCAGTATGATGAAAAGGTTGATGACCATGACTTTATACCATGACTGTATATTCAGAGTAGTATAAGAATAGAAAATGGCAATGAATATTTCAATGAAAATTACGTAAGCAGTATTTAAGAGCTATGTCTGTCATCAGGTAAGCAAATGAAGAGTTAGTGTTGTTAAGTATATTAAAATGATTTAAAGTATGAGGAATAAATTATTTTGTTCTCAAGATACTATAAATGTAAAAAAGAGACACCTCTGTATATCCCCACAATCTGATACCCTTAATAATGAATGCTAAATAATGTTAATACCAAGTTTCATCATAATTGAGACAGTTGTTTTACAGATAAATGTAGTGTTAGACACCCTTGCTATAACCCTGACAAATTAGAAGGGAAATGCTTCCTATCCCATTCTCCTTTCCAAACTACTGCGTCTTTCAATTGCCCACATGTTTAGCTGCCCAAATGAACCACCAGTAGGAGAATTTGTTGAGTGCTTTTGGGACAGTTCTAACAGCGCTGCGAGACCTTCATAGAACAGGTATTCTAACCATATAACAAAGTGTTGTACATGTCTTCAGTATTCACTTTCACCTGCGCTACATACCTTAATCGTCCAGATGAGAGACACATTCGATTTGTATTATAAGACAGGATTGTTTTTGTCATTTAGTCAAGGTGCCTCACAATGGAAGTGAAGTCACCTTGCCTGAGGAGATAAAGCTACCATATAATGTATAAACAATGTTTCAGCACAATGAAACATTCAGTTACTTGCCCAGTTTGACTGCAGGGGCTTCCACTGCAGAGTTAAACAGACTGAAAGGATCTAAGGAAGGAGTATAAACAGCAGATTCAATCAAGCATGTTTTCCAAGTTTTTCTTAACCTTTATGGCATCATACAAGAAGCACGTGCTTAATACATTGTTGTGCAATCCCATATTTGATTAAATTATTTGAGAAAAGCTTTTGCAGAGACTCGCCCGTGATTTTTTTACGTTTCACACTGGTGCATTTTACAGTCATGTAGGATTTACGAGATCTGACTTTACACATCTCAATGTAGTCTTCTGTGATCAGCAGTCAATTAGACAACCTGGAAAAGTGTTGCAGTGTTACAATGACACAGTGACCCAACTATCCTGGATAGTGTAGCACCCCGGGATAGGCTTGAACCATGTGTGTGTGTGTGGGGGGGGGGGGGGATGTGGGGAGGTTCAGATTGTTACTCCAGCTTCATAAATGGAGGTAACTTCAGCCTACAGTGCTACCAAAAACAATTTATTTAATAAGATAGCTATTGAACAGGGCATAAACAAAATCAATTAGATATTAGATTATACAGGTGTGTTTGGCTTAAGACAGAATGAGCAGGCTCTTTTCAGTAGGTAAGGCACTTTGCAGGAAATTATTTTTTAACACATTGCTCTGGTTATTTACAGTTGAACTCAAATGGAATGAATTAAGCATAGAAAAGAAACATTGTATGCAAGGGATTATGAGCTCAGAGCGGCCTATAGCGACCCTTTCTAATTATTGGATGGTAACCATCTTGTGTCACTCAAATTCTAAGACTTCTAAAATTACTAATTCTGAGCTCACAATGAGTATTGGCCAAAATCAGGCAGCATTTGTCTCAGATTTCAAAGCACTGCATCATCAAACCACTGCATTAACCAACAAATATTTTTTGAATATTCCAGTATTGGAGATGATAGCAAAGTACATAATAATAGCAAATTGATAATGTTAATAGTAAATCCTAATCTTGCAATCCAACATATGAACTCAGTCAGACAATAAACCAGACAAACAGTGCAAATGCAAGTAAGCAGTAATGCTGTACTGTAGAACAACAGCCTCTGACTGTAATTTGACTGTCATGCTTTGCTGCCAGTGCCCTGCTTTAAAGTCACTGCAGTGAAGAAATGACCAAACAACAGACTTCCTGAAAGTAAAGCAAGCAATCTGAGGACCTTTTGAGCATGCCTATAAATGGATCACTGAGACAGTGTTACAAAATGACACACTGTTAATAGAGTAGTCTTACTGAAAAATACAGCTACCATCGTGATTCTTAAAAAGAGAAACTGCTACTGTATTGAGATTTCAGGAAAGGGGGACAGACGGAAATTTAGTGGCCATTTCAAATGATCATACTCTCAATAAAAAAAAAAAAAAAAAAACAACTTTCTCAATAAATGTGACTTTCTCAATCGTGAAACAGTTTTACACAGGGCACCCTTGACCTCAGTCTTTTAACAAGCCTGGTGTTATAGTAACCTTGTTTACATTCCAGTGTGTGTGGCCAGCTTTGTGAGGCTGTCTGTGTTTAAAAGTGAAATACTGTAAATTGATGGTGATGATTCTAATTGATAGGAGACAGTCAGGGATTGTGTAGTCAGTGCATTACCACTTTTACAAAAAGCTTTTAACATTGGGCAAAAAACAAAACATAAAAAATAAACAGTGTGGTCCTGAAGTTCTTATTTACCAGACAAGTGAATTACACACAACAAAGCCTGCATTAGATCTAAAGCCTCAGCAGAGTACTGGAGTCTCTCAAATGTATGGCAGGATAAACTGAAAGGAGAAAGATAGTACAGTTTGTAGGGAGGGCTATAACTTCCATTTGTGAGCAGGGGACTAGGTGTCAATAACCACTGTCCATCTATCACTTTGCACAAGCAGTAATATTCCATGAGTGAAAAACACATACATTTTCAAACAGGAGCAAAACACCTCCAATTCTGAGGACTGTAGGAAAAATAAAACATAATACATAACAACAAAAAATTGGCTGTGTCTAAAGGTTTCATTAAAAAAAAAACAAAAAAAAAAAGAAAATCTTCAATAAGCATTGACATTTTGGTTCTTCAAATTCGATTGATGTTTTATTTACATCATGTAGGTAGGTGTATCCCAGTTAAAAAAACAAAAAAAAAAACAAAAAAAAAAAAAAAAAAAAAAACAAAAAAACATTAAAAAAAGAAATACACGAATAGATACATACGCAACACAATTACAATCAAATAAATACATAAATCAATGTTTTTACTAATAAACAAATAAATAAATTTAATGGGTTTTTAGAGTGTTTTTTACTGTCAAGAAAGCTATAAAAAGTCTGTAGTCAAAGACAGTAAGTACAGTACAGTGTACAATATTTTTAGAGCATCCCCTGCAGACGGACGAGCTCACACTCCCATTGCTGTATTACAACACCGTCTGGGTGATGATGATATGCAGAGAGACTCGTGATGTGGACGGGGAGCTTCAGCCTCACTCACTTTTCCCCTGAACAACTCTCTATTTCAGTCTGAAGAATATTCCTCTCTTCCACTTTTGACGGTTGCGTTAAGAAAGAAAAGGGGAACGATAGTCTATTTATTGTTACATTTGTCAGTAAATATTTTTGTTTTCTCTTCCGTCAATGGGTAAGTTTATCTTGAATGTCGGGGTTTTAAACATAACACCGCGGTTTCCTGGGACGCAACGCCGATTTCAATGCAGAGGCCTGCGCATAGCTTGTAACTTGAGCTTCGAGGTTTGACATAAGATGTTAGGCCTTATTTAGACGAATGACCAAAACAACGACTAGTTTAACATTTCTTCGTGTACATTTTCGAACAAAGGAATACAATATTACTTACATGAATCGATCTTGGAAGAATACGAGTATGTTTTGATGACGTGTGTTCGTTTACTTTAGCCACAGCATTTGAGGTTTTGTTATTGTTAGTGTTGCCATTATCATGAAATATTTTAAAAACTTTTCCACAACATATTAGTGATTTAATTTTCAATTTAAAATATAATAGTGCTGTCTACCAATGCTGCTTAAAATTACATTTAGACATGTATATGTATGCGACATGTTAACCGCAGTTCCAGTATTGTTTTAATGTAAATGTGTTTAAAAAAAATATATATATATCATGTCAAATAAGGTTCAGATTCTTTTTATATCTTAGTAGAAAGTTTATATACTTCAGAAAACAACTTGCCATGGTTTGTTTTGTAATTAGGATATACCATGGCAAACACAATGTTCTATTATGAACAAAGACAATAGTTCTGGAAATTATACCGGATATTCATAAGAGTCTAATCTTAAGGAACATGTAAGCCATTTAAAATAAATAAAATAAAATGCAGATTAAACATTTGTTTATTTACTGAAAGAAAGTTAGATAAAAATTTGCTGTAATGATGATGTCACAGAAGCTTTGTTCAAAGTACTTATTTACTTGTTGGTGGTCGAACCCAGCGCATTTAAAACACCTGTAAATAGTTTTTTTTTTTTTTTTAAACCAATACTCCGTCTACTTATGGGTGTCCTGAGGGAGTACAGAATGCATTTTAAAGAAACACTTAATAGTACAATATTCACTGCCTTGATAATTTAACTTTAAACCTTAAATAAAAATACAAATCTATGTACAAATAAGCTTTCTGTGCATGCTGTTTTTAGTGGTAAAGTATTTTTTAATCAAAGTAGGTTAAGTGTGTGTGGTTTCAGTTAACTGGGGACAGTAAAGAAATAAAATGACAACTGTAGTACTGGATTGAGTTTGCAGTTTAATTCGTCAGTCGCCAAATGTTTAAAAAAAAAAAAAAAAAAATGTTGAGCTTAATCCCTGATTATCTACTGTGTAAAAATCTGGTTGTTTTCTATCTTATCTTTCGGTTGAATAAAGACCTCAACTGAACTGCCCTGCTTGATAATGGATACAACTATTCTCAGACTAATCCTATGGTATTTTTTTTTTTTTTTTTAAACAAATTAAAAGTTATAAACAATCCAAGACTAGTACAATAATTGAGTTTCTTAACAATTGTTTTGCAAATGTTTGATTAATAAGCCTCATGCCTACAAAACTTTGCTTGGAGCCCATGTGTGTCCAATGTTGCATACCACTTGCATTTTTGGAATCTTGCTTTGATACCTGAATTCAGTTCAGTGTTTTGACACCCGAATCCTGGGTCAGCCATGTGCTCTGGGGGACATAAGCTTTTGTTATTTTTTTATTGTTGATATTGTACTATTTTTTATTATTGTTATGATATGTACTATATATATTATATATTATATATATATATATATATATATATATATATATATAATAATTAGTCTAAAAATATAATTCAGCTAAATAGGTTGTTTAGAAGGATGGGGGCAGTAAGGACTGCCTGTAATACAAATACCAAGCTGTAGTTTTCAAAGTTTAGTTTTATACAGTGTACAGATTACCAGTATTATTGTTGAGTTAGGTTTAGCTATCTTTTTAAAACTGTTCACACAATAGCATAGTAATTGTTCAGAGTTCCACCATGTGAACACAGTTCACTTAAGGAATATTTCAACAAGTGCAGGCTGTCGCTTTAGTAGGCAATAAATAGTTACACTAAAGGGAACTGCAAAGCTGTCATTTGATTCAGTTTGAAGACACTGGCTGTATCCGAAGCCTTCTTTTAGGCAGCCAGACTGACAAAGAAGCCTAGCTTCTCGTTTCTTAAGCAGCAACCTAAACAGCTTACACTAGAGGGCTTTTTTTGTTACCTGATGGTTACAGTTTAGACTCTGAACCTTGAAAAGATGGCTTATTACGGTGAGTAAAAATAGCTGGGTTTCTAGAGCTAGCATGATTATATTTAGGTTGAGCACACATAAAACAAAGCAATATTGGCTGAACTAATATAACATTTTATTGTTATTTTTTCCAATTGTACAGGTGAAGACTGCATGAGGCTGAAGGTGGAAAGGAAGTGAAGATTTTTTTTTTTTTTTTTTTTTGCTGTTGCTGTTTTTCAGCTTCTCTCAGTTCCAGGCTTTAATCACTGAGTTTAACTCTGTTGATTTGGCTGGATATTGGCAAGAAGCATGGCAGATGTGGACCCCGACACACTGCTGGAATGGCTGCAGATGGGGCAGGGAGACGAAAGGGATATGCAGTTGATAGCACTGGAACAGCTGTGCATGCTGCTTTTGATGTCGGACAATGTTGATCGATGTTTTGAAACGTAAGTCTCTGTACAATTGCCTAAATTCAGCTTGCCTGCTTTCACCTTGCTGTGGTCATTTATCCTAACTTTGTCTGTAATTTGGTGCACTAATGAATAGTAAACCAGAAAAAAGTTAAGCCCTTTGTTGGATGTGGTGAAGTATTGGGTTATGCTACTTTGCGAAATATGTAAGCTTTTAGAATTTATTTTCTGTTGTAAATTAGCTTTGATTTTCTAATAGTGTTTGTGGAATGTTTTTGTTGTATGTAAAGCCTTTTAAACTTTAGAGACTATCTACTTTGTGCTGTGTGAATTTTAATATAGCCATGTTTGCATTAGGTAATTTGCACATTAGCTTGTGGTAAATTAATTTGCGTAGGTAAATATTTGCCTTGCCTTGTTGTGTTGCCAATTTATAATAAAAATAACATAAAGGGCTTGTCCAAATCCTACAGATTATGATTAATGAACAATAAATGTAAAACAAAGCCACTGGGGGTGGTGGGAGGTTATTGAATATTGTTTTACCGGGTGACTGAATTGTTCTAGATGCCTTAAACTACTCCCCCACAGTCACGCACATGTAAATTAACATCCCATATGACACAGATTAAATGACCCCCCTGTTGTAGTAGAACCTCACCTTCCCAATATAGTGAGCTGAGCTGCGAAGTTGGGTTACAGTCTTGCAAACATCTGAGGGCTCTAGGCCAACAAACATGAATTGAGGTGTGAATACCACCTCTTTGAATTGTTTATGGAAAAGTTCTGTTGCAGGTAGTGTACAGTAAACATTAACTGTCGCATAGTTTTAACCTCTATCAATATCAACAAGCTATGCTGGCATTCACATGTAGCATATTGTACTTTGTTTAAAATCAAGCAGCAGCCCTTTAATAGGTTTGAAAAGGGAAATGTTTTCAACCAGATGGTGGTTTGGTGGATCATTGCCCTTGTACATCCTTCTGTTCATCATTGGGGCTGGAACAGGGCAAGACAAAACCACAATCTTCAGCCTGCTTGGCAAGTTGAAATTTGTCCCACAACATATTTCAATATGCACAATGTTAATTGTTTGTTGGTGACTTACCAAATATCTCCAGGGCCAGATAAGGGTGACATAATTGTCAGTATTATAGGAGTAACATATCTGATTTTTAGTCAATTTTACGTGGTGAGACAATTTACAACACAGAATGGGATTCAATACTGATGCAGTAGAACCAAAAGATCCTAAAATAAAACAATTGATTTTCTTTCTTTATTTATTTTTTTGATGACCAGTCTAAGGAAATTGGGACCATCTTGCTTTTCTCCTATTTCAGAACTATGCTAAAACAAGGAATGTAACAGCCTGAACATGCATATGGTGAAATTGTTACAGTGTTAAAAATAATGGATCTGTACTGGTCAGCATTCCTGGGGTCAGAAACTAGAGTTGTTGAAAGGGGATGTGATTTGACAGGCAACATTGACTGGCTGTGCTACAAAATAGTAAAAGTTTTAAACACACCTCAGTCTTAATTTCTTAATTGGCTCACCACTTTGTGGGAGGCTTTCCTTCATATTATTTGTCATACTGAAGATTAGTGGAACAATCAAAATGGTGTAGGTTAATCAGTAAGCTGAATTTGGGTCAGGCATATTCATTCAGGACAGAATTCTTCTTGAACACAGATAGCCTGTGTACTGGATAGCAAACTGTTTAGACTGAGGATCACATGATTAGGTTATCCATGGTAGATTAAAAACTTTGATGTCAACAAAAGGGTCATGTTCTATGTCACAAGTAACTAGATAGAACTCAGGTTTGTGTCCCTGGAGGTTTACTGTATATCCTGGGCTGGGTTTAAACTACACCTTTTTGCAGTTCTTCCTGAATCTTTCATAAAAGTGAACCTACCAAAGGGATATTTTTCTTTCATACAATAAAAAAAAAAAAGTTAGAACTGTGGTGGGGAAAAAAAAGATAATGTTTTCCATGAAAGATCTACTCAACACCCTTAAGAGTCCTGCGCGGGTCAAGTTTTTATGACCCGGACCCGCAACCCGCTGCAGTCTTGTCTTGTTACCCGCGACCTGACCCATTTTAATAACACCTGCAGCTCGACCCGTACCTGTTTGTCCTGTACCTGTTGCCTGCACTGACTGCCTCTGTCATGCTCTCACATTCGCACACAGCTATTTCTACCATTCTCCACAGATTGAGTTTATACAATAGCTACACCACCAAGCAAACGAGATAAATTGATCTTGCGACATATCAAACAAGCGACAATACAAACCGAGAACGCTGCTTAGTCAGCTGACTCCTCCCTAATCGCCTCCTTCTTTAGTGCAGGAAATACCGGTGTGTTGACCATTTAATACGTTATTTGGGAAAGGGCTACAGACGAGTACGCTTAAAGAACAGAAAACGTTTTTGGTGATTCGAATTCAGACCCGAGGCTAACCCAAAAAATGTATATTCTGACCTGCACCCGAACCGCTAAAAAGTTCACAGTCCGACCCAGACCCGACCTGCTTTTGCGGGTCACCTGTGGGCACCCAACCCAATGCAGGACTCTAACACCTTCTGTAGTTGTATAACTAGATCCTGCAGGTATAACTAGATCAAAAATGGTTAAATCAATTATTTAGTCATCTATAATACCTTGGTATTATATAGTCAGATATAATACTACAATTTTTATTAAATAAATAACTGATGGATACTTCCTGAATGTGTGGAAATATTATTTCAATACCGTGTGGGTGTTTCTGTTTAATTTTGTTAATGAATTAATTGTTTTTAAAGGGTACATAAGGACCTTTTTATTTTATTGTGTTGCATGTTCCCATGTGTTGTACAACTGTTTATGTAAGGTGTATGAATTGTTTTACTTTTTTTTTTTTTTTTTTTTTTTTTAAACTTTTGACCACTTTTTTAAACTTAAAAATTGCATTCCCTGCCTTAAGATGGCTTCACATGGACCTCTCAGAACTACATTTCCCATCAGATTCCTGCTCACTGGTATCTGTCTTATGTGAGCAGGAGAATGATGGGAAATGTAGTTCTGAGAGGTCCATGTAGGTACATATGAAACCATCTCGAGGCAGGGAATGCAATTTAAAAGTTTAAAAAAAGTGGTCAAAAGGTAAAAAAAAACAAAAAAACCCCCAAAAAACAAATAGCCTTGCTGTCATTATCAATCGCGTTTTGCGTGGTTGCTTTTCAGTTATTAAAATAGGAATCGCAGTTCAAAAAAATAAAAATTCACTCTCTGTATAAAAGATCGAGGTTGTCTTGTCAGAAATAGAGAGGAATTTACCACAGACTGGTCATTCATTAAAAGAAGTCGAATGTCTGAATCACAGGTCTACTGTGAATACTGCTTCTCTGTAAAACGTGTGTACATGGTGGACATCATGACTGCGTCACTCACATATGTATGAAGAAACACCAGTAATATTCAAAATCTGATACCCCCTCCCCCCCATTACTGTACGTTTGTACAAATGGGTTTTGAGGTTTAACTTGCTTTTAAATAATTATTGGATACTATACAGCATTTTGTGTTTTGATAGTTGCAGACTAGTATAAATTTAAATAAAAAACATGTTGAATCTTTCTTGGTGGTGTTATTTTGATTTATTTTTATAATGTTTTGAGATTGAATTTTTCAGTCCAGGTTCATAAAACAGTCTTCATTACTAATATTTAAATCCAGAATTTAAATCAGTGTTGAAGTATTTTTATTGAGGTTTTTAAATTTCAGAATGCGGTGTGTTTAAATTTACCAAAAATTATACTACTGTTTTCTCCTTTCATAAGTTGGCATCTGCATTTTTTACTTTTTGCTTCAGCTCCAAAACACTGACTCTCCCATGTTTTATACATTACGTTTTTATTTTTGGTATGAATTTTACTTTGTGCCTAATTACTCATCCTTTTTCCCTTCTGATTCAAACATATTTGCAGACAAATAATCATATGATTTGTCACACTGTTTTTATGTCCTGTGAAGATAAGCAGTGGTATTAACTCTTTTAAACTTTTTTTTTTTTTTTTTTTTTTTTTTTTTTTTAATCCCCAAAAATATGCAGGTGTCCCCCACGAACTTTTCTACCAGCACTATGTAAGATTTTTCTGGATGAAAGTGCTCCGGACAATGTGCTGGAGGTGACAGCACGTGCCATAACCTATTACCTGGATGTGTCTGCTGAATGTACTAGGAGGATTGTGGGTGTGGATGGAGCTATTAAAGCTCTTTGTAACCGCTTGGTTGTTGTAGAACTCAATAACCGCACCAGTAGGGATCTAGCTGAACAATGTGTGAAGGTAAAAAAATGTTATTTGATTTGCCTTTTCATTAAAAAATGTAGCTACACATTTTGAACTTGTATTTGGACACATTTTTGCTAAACTAGTATCCTCAGTAGAAGCAATGATAATGAATGTATACCTTTTTTTTGATAGATTGTGGCTTTAGATCCCATCCTAAATGTTAGACTGGGATTTGCAGATTGCTTATTCATGGCAATGTTCATAAATAAATTTTCTAGGTACTTGAACTGATATGCACTCGAGAATCTGGTCCTGTATTTGAGGCTGGTGGACTGAACTGTGTTCTGAGCTTTATTCGGGACAGTGGTCATCTCGTTCATAAAGACACCTTACATTCTGCAATGGCTGTGGTGTCCAGGCTATGTGGAAAAATGGAACCCCAGGATTCATCACTGGAAACCTGTGTGGAGTCTTTATCGAGTCTGCTTAAACATGAAGATCATCAGGTAACAAGAAAACTTGATCAGCTGTTTCATAACAACAACAACAAAAAATCTGGTCTGTCCACTGTTTCGGTGCAGCAAATGGCAGTCTTGCTTATTTTCATATATTTTATTTGTTTAGGTTTCCGATGGGGCTCTGCGGTGTTTTGCCTCGTTGGCTGACAGATTTACCCGCCGTGGGGTTGACCCAGCCCCTCTAGCTAAACATGGATTGACAGAGGAGCTGCTGTCCCGGATGGCAGCAGCTGGAGGTGCTGTGTCTGGGCCGTCTTCAACATGCAAACCAGGGCGGAGTGCCCCTGGAGCAACCGCAACAGCAGCAGATTCCAAACTCAGCAATCAAGTGTCCACTATTGTCAGCCTGCTTTCAACACTCTGCAGGGGTTCCCCTCTTGTAACACATGTAAGAATTTTTATGTTGATTTTGACATTAACTTCCAAAAGAAATTATATGTATTTAGTCAGACAATTGCCTTTTTGAAATGACATTGCATATGGGGATTACTGTATATTTACTTTGCAGATGTTAACATTTTAGTCTCCCCTTTTTATATATATATATATATATATATATGTAAAAAAAAAAAAAGCTTGTGTTTTTAAACTTTCTATTTCTTTCTGTTTCTCTTAGGATCTTCTGAGATCTGAACTCCCTGACTCAATAGAGAGCGCACTGCAGGGTGATGAAAGGTGTGTGCTGGACACCATGCGACTGGTTGATCTCCTCCTGGTGCTGCTTTTTGAAGGGAGGAAAGCTCTGCCAAAGTCAAATGTTGGATCCACTGGTAGAATCCCTGGCTTGAGAAGGCTGGACAGTTCAGGGGAACGCTCCCATCGACAGCTGATAGACTGCATTCGCAGTAAAGACACAGATGCGTTAATAGATGCTATTGATACCGGAGGTAAGTTATTTATTAGTAGTAATTTTTTGATGTGTGTGTTTTTTACCTTCAACTAGTGTCATAGTGTTCAGGATGTACACGGAGTATACGTTTGTTTTCCCAAGTGAGGAATGTGTCTGGTGATATATTAAAGGTGTATATGTCACATGTGTTTTTACGCATCTAGTTCTTCATAGCTGTGGTAGGGGATATGTATGTAAAATCTATCTTTTTGAATAATGTCCTTTTCCAATGCAGTTGTATTCATTTTTAACTTATTTAACTTTATTTTTAATTTCAAAATTTTAGCCTTTGAAGTCAATTTCATGGATGATGTAGGACAAACCCTCTTGAACTGGGCCTCAGCATTTGGTACACAAGAAATGGTAAGCATACCTACGTTGTCTTTTGTGACTTTACTTTTTGGGTCCGCCCGATGTTAAATGTCCTGCCGGTGACCTGGCCCTTTAACTGTTTTTACTCGGGCACTGTGAGAGACAGCCCTTCTTCATATGTCATTGGAAAGAGGAGCTTCCTACTTGTGTATTTCTGGTTGATGACCATATTAGACCTTAAATGCAAGTGTTTTGGAATGTTGCTGCTGAGCTGAAGACAGACCTACCTTGGTACAGTAAAGAAACATTTTCACACAATCTTTACAAAATAAAACAAATGGCAACATTGAAGGCACAAGGACCCATTTTCCGATAAATATATATTTTTTTTCGCTTTTGTGGATCATTTGCATGAGGCCAGAGCTGTTTAGGGTTATGTTGCCCGAGTCGCCACCTTGCTGGCTATTCAGGACGCAGTGAACAGCCCCATCTTGTGCCACATAATTTAAATTTTGTTCTGTTTTTTGTTTTTGTATTTTGTTATTCTTTTGTACATTTTCAATTATATATATATATATATATATATATATATATATATATATATATATATATATATATATTTTTTTGCTTTTGGTCCCTTTTGTATATGTGGCCATACAGTAATCCTTTATTTTTTTTATCCAATTTCTTCAAAAAAATATTCCATGTTCCCTACATGTTGTTGACGTTGCATTGTGAGCTGGCCATGCTAAAATATTTTTTACAAACGAAATGGTTTTTTTTCTAAAAAGTGTCTCTCTCTTTCTGTAGTTTTTGTTCTGTATTGAACAGAGTGAGTTTCAGACTATTTAATTTGTTTTTATGGAAGCCTAACGTGTGCACATTAATTTCATGTATGACACGTACCTGTAACCTTTATAGTTAGTTATAGCCACAAATGTAACAGTAAAAAAAAAAAGTGAAAATAGCTCAAACTCTAAAGGGTACAAAGCGTTGTGTTCAACTGTTTACCATCAGCTTTGCTTTATGCCTTCATTGGTGTTATGACTTTGCAGTGTTTAATTAGCATTGATCCACATTTGAAGAGAAACCAGAGGTCATATTTAAGTATTGTAGAAAAATAATTGATTACCTTGCTGAGGTGTATTTCTATATCAACCAAATGATATCTATTTTTCAATTCGTGTCTTAATTGAAAGAGTCTAAAATACTATTTCTTATAGGTGGAATTTTTATGTGAAAGAGGAGCTGATGTCAATAGGGGTCAGAGGTCTTCTTCGTTGCATTATGCAGCTTGCTTTGGGAGGCCTCAAGTTGCAAAGGTATGGTATAAATGTTGGTCTACTGGTTTCTCAAATGTGTTTGATAATTTGCACCAAGATTGCTCTCTGAACAGCTGTTTATATAAACCTTGTGTGTGCAGACTTTGCTACGGCACGGAGCCAACCCTGATTTAAGAGACGAAGATGGCAAAACTCCTTTAGACAAAGCCAGAGAAAGAGGGCACAGTGAGGTGGTTGCAATTCTGCAGTCTCCAGGTGCGTAAAATTTATGTGGGGCTGGTAAATGATTTGGAGAGAAGTGCATAAAACAACAATTTACAACATAGTTCTTATTCATTTTAAGGTATTTTCCCCTTTTTTTCTTTACTAGCGATTATCACTTTTGACCTGAAGTAGATGTTTGTTGTTGAGAGGGTAACCACGATATAAAAGCTAAATTGAGTTTGTTTGAATGGCAAGTGACAAGGTTCTGACAGCAGCAAGGACCTTCTGACTGGGACTTAAGTTTGATACATGAAGAGTTTAACTCTTTCAGCACTAAGCAACTTTACAGAAACATGCACTGAAAGATGATTATATGTATTAATTTATTAGATGAATTCACTAATTTACTGTAGTATTGAAATAGTTTAATAATGTGTCATTTCTTTGGAGAATTGTTCATTTAAAGTTGCCCTACCACCTGTATGGAGACCCACAACTATGTAAATGTCTCCTTGAGGATTTGTATATCATTCACCAACCTGTAGGGGACTGGATGTGCCCAGTGAAAGGAGATGACAAAAAGAAAAAAGATGTTAATAAAGAAGAGGAAGAGACTAATGAACCGAAAGGAGATCCTGAAATGGCACCCATCTATTTGAAGAGATTGCTCCCAGTATTTGCACAGACTTTCCAACAAACTATGCTGCCTTCAATACGGTATGTACTCTGAAGTATAACTGTTTAAGGTCTTGTTAGGTTTCTAAATTGCCCCCTCATCAGGAGTGCTTGTACAATATAGTAATGACTTGGACTAATTTAATTTTTTTTTAAATGTTGGTCTTTTATTTTAAACAGAAAAGCAAGCCTAGCTTTAATCAGGAAGATGATCCACTACTGCTCTGAAGCTCTTCTTAAAGAGGTCTGTGATTCTGATGCAGGTCACAATTTGCCCACAGTATTAGTTGAGATTACAGCCACTGTTCTTGATCAGGAGGTAAGTCAATTTTAATGTTTTTGGTGTACTCCAAAAGTTTTTTGTTAATGAATGAATGGTATTGTTGTATTATTTTCTTCCTTAATATTTTACTTTAGAATTTTAATTTAAATAGAAAAGGCCCTTGGAGGGAGTTCTGCCTTTTTTATATGCACTCAGCTGGATACTAATGAAAGAGTAAAAGCAGTCTGTCCTCCATACCTGGATAGCAGCGGAAGTTACTGTGTGGAAATAAGTGTAATGTCTCTCTCTTTTACAGGATGATGATGATGGACACTTATTGGCCTTGCAGATCATAAGAGACTTGGTGGATAAAGGAGGGGATGTGTTCCTTGATCAGCTAGCCAGACTTGGGGTCATTAACAAAGTTTCAACTCTAGCAGGGCCAACTTCAGATGATGAAAATGAAGAAGAGTCCAAGCCAGAGAAGGTAAAATTAATTGATGATTCTGAAAAAACTTAAATTTAAGCTTATGGATCAGTGATTTTCAGTTTTAGATTTACTTACTATACATGAAGGTTTTGTTGTTTTTGCTCTGTGCTTTGGAATGCCATTGAATTTACTATGTTGAAACTTAATGTAGAAGTTTAAAATGTGGCTGAAGTCCTGTCTCTGCTATAATGGAACTTGTATTTCCTCAGCCTGCACTTCTACCAGTGTGTTTTACTTCAATTTGGGCAAATCAATCCTTTTTAAGTTATTTGTATCTTACTATAAATGTGAATCTTGTGAAAATTGTGTAAGTAGAAAATGAAGGGAATTCAGCGATTTCATTAAATGTAGAAAATGTACAATGCATGATAAACAATTGGCTTACAGGAAATCTAAAATGTATCTCTTAATTTACTGTTTTGGAAATGACTATTTGGAGCAGATGTTGAAAAAAAAAGTTACTACTTAGATGCCACATAAGGTGAGATGTTTTGGTTTAAGTTCTTGTGTATAAGTTGAGCTGCCATTTGTCCCACACATATTTGTTCATTACATTAAAGCAGCTGTTACCGTTCCTCCAGGAGGATGAACCTCAGGAAGATGCTAAAGAGATTCAGCAGGGTAAACCTTACCACTGGAGAGACTGGTCCATAATCAGGGGAAGAGACTGTTTGTACATCTGGAGTGATGCAGCTGCACTGGAATTGTCAAATGGCAGCAATGGCTGGTTTAGATTTATTTTAGATGGCAAATTGGCTACCATGTACTCAAGTGGCAGTCCTGAAGGGGGATCTGACAGTTCAGGTACAGTGTTTTTTTTGTTTTTTTCAGTGTGAGAAGAAACATTCAGTATTGAACTTAACTGATATGTACAGTATTTTTTGGTTTACCTTTTTTATTTTATGAATTACAAGATTCTGCTATGTAGAAGTCACCTGGACATAGTTGGAGTCCGTCTTAGAGAGGAGGGGAATTTAGACAGTTGAAACAATCTTATGAATTTGAGTCAGTATTTTAAATTCTGAATGTCATGAAAAAGTTTAAATTCGTTAGTGTGCAGGTTCTTCAATAAGTAACTTTTTGAGAAAATATCACAAGAATTGCCACTCATTAAATATTTTGCATTTGATGATAATGTTAATTCTTCATTCAAACAGAAAGCAGAAGTGAATTTTTGGAGAAGTTACAAAGAGCTCGCAGTCAAGTGAAACCAGCCACTGCAAGCCAGCCTATACTGTCAGCTCCTGGGCCTACTAAACTAACTGTGGGAAACTGGTCTCTCACCTGCCTGAAGGAAGGGGAAATCGCTATCCACAACTCAGATGGTCAGCAGGCAACTATATTAAAGGAAGATCTGCCAGGCTTTGTCTTCGAGTCTAACAGAGGGACCAAGCATTCTTTCACTGCAGAAACATCCCTTGGTAAGTTTGTAGGTAAGTGTATAAATACTATTTAGAGGACACTTAGTGTGAAAGGTTAGCATCACAGCCAAGGCTGGGGAATGTCAGGAAGCAGACCCAGAGACAGAAGCTGTAGTTTGTCTGTTGCACAGTTTTATTTACCAACAAACAGAAAAAAGCACAAGGGCCAAAACAAAAGGTTTAAACAAACACTTGTCAGGCTTGTCATTTGTCTTCACTGACCAATACACAGCGTATCCCCAATACATCACAGTTAACTCACCAAATCTCCCTCTCCCCACAAAGGATCCTAGCTGACTTTTTATACACCTTTGGCTAGAACCTAATTAATTATCAGTTATTCTGGTATTCACTCCAGCCACATTCTTACGTGTAGTTGTCAGGGAGAGATTAACTCCTTCCCTGACAACTCAACCTAACGTGCTGTCGAGTAAAGTTTTGAATTCATTTTTATTTTCTAAACCTTTTAGTTATTTCTCATTTCTTGGTATTTATTATGTCATTTTTTATAGGGTCAGAGTTTGTAACTGGTTGGACTGGCAAAAGAGGAAGAAAACTGAAGTCCAAGTTAGAGAAAACTAAACAAAAGGTAGGTTGGAAAGAAGAGATGATAAAATTAGGTTTTTGAGGTAGTGACTTTGTTTTTACAGTGTTTTTGCATGCTAAATGTGATTGTGGTTTATACATTTTTGGTACATTGATTTATTCTATGATTGTTTTGTCACATTCCATTATGAGTGTGGATGACAAATGATTAACCTTATTTTAGCCTATTCATTTTGTTTACAAATTAAGAGATGCCCTTCCCTGTATTCTGTGCCTCTGGGGATTCATTAACAAAAAATGTTGTAGTTTTATATGTTGCAGTAAAATGTTTTATTAGATTGTGTTGGAAAACAGTCTTTTATTGGTCTGTTTTTTGTTATTTTCTATTTAAGGTGAGAACCATGGCCAGAGATTTGTATGGTGATCACTTCAAAGCTGTGGAGAGTATGCCTCGAGGAGTAGTTGTTACATTAAGGAACATTGCAACCCAACTGGAGTCTGCATGGGAGCTACATACAAACAGACAGGCAAGTAAATGATGTTGGATATGTATAGCTTTTTGATCTCCGAGACTGTATAAGTGGTTATTTTATTGTGTCCACATGTGGGCACTAAATTTGTAAAATTGTGTTCCGAGTAATAGTTAATGTGCGGTTTTTTGTCTTGAGTTTAATATTTTTAATTTGTTCAGTAAACTTGAGTGAGGTAAATGTTATATACATAATGCACGTATTTCTTACAAATGATATACAGACATTAAAAATGTCTTGTTTTGGGTTTTAGTGTATTGAGGGAGAAAACATGTGGAGGGATTTAATGAAGACTGCTTTGGAGAACCTGATTGTGGTTTTGAAGGATGAAACCACAATCTCGCCTTATGAAATGTGTAGCAGTGGCCTAGTGCAAGCACTTTTTACAGTTCTCAACAATGTAAGTATTATATGTCTTAAGATTATCCTAACTGTTTTTTTTTATTCTCAAACACATTGATCTTGCTTCTAATACTTGTGGTTTTTGTAAAAATATATATTTTTAATTTTACAGAGTGTGGACTTAGATGTGAAAAATGATTGTAGGCCACTAATGGAAAGAGTCAATGTCTTTAAAACAGCATTTTGTGAAAATGAAGATGATGAAAGGTAAGAGGCTTTTTGCACATACTTATTTCCCCCATATATATTTGTACTCATTTTCTGTGATCTGTGTAATAAATTTTTTTCAGTCAACCTGCAGTTGCCTTAATTAGAAAGCTGATAGCAGTGTTGGAGTCCATTGAAAGGCTACCTCTTCACTTATATGATACCCCTGGATCATCGTATAACCTGCAGGTAAAGTACATGTGTAATTAAGCTATGTTTCCTTCTCCAGCTACAAAATTTGTAGTTCAGCACTTAGCAATATTTTTATTCATTACTAGTGAAGAAAGTGTAGTGCATGACAAAGAAAAATAAGTATATAGCTACTGGGTGACCCTCCAAATAACCCAGGATTTTCACATTTCTCACTTTTTTTCTTTTAGTGCATTATCATAGATTACATTAAATATATTCATTCAGTGTATAACAGTCTTACCTAGGTACTTATGTATAGCATGTACACTTTTACCCTGTGTGGATGACAGATTGGTTCTCCTGGATTTTTGGACCGTATCAATGCAAAAGTAAGATTAATACTGTGTACATGTGTAGGTTATTTATTTTTTTAAGTGTGTTTCTATGGTGGTTGTAGATTCTCACAAGAAGACTGAGATTTCGATTGGAGCGTGCTCCAGGAGAAACGGCTTTAATAGACCGGACGGGACGAATGCTGAAAATGGAACCATTAGCGACTGTGGAGTCTTTGGAGCAGTACCTCCTGAAAATGGTAGGTTGAGGTGTTTTGGTTTGGTTTATTTTTTTACTCTATAGAAGTTGGAAATTTTTGTTAGTTACATTTAATTAAATTTATTTTCAGGTGGCAAAACAGTGGTATGACTTTGATAGATCGTCATTTGTTTTTGTCAAAAAACTGCGTGAAGGACAGACATTTACATTCAGACACCAGCATGACTTTGATGAAAATGGGATTGTGTATTGGATTGGGACAAATGCAAAGTAAGTTTCAGAATTAATGTTTTCTCAATAAAATTGTCACTAGTGGTGCCCAGTAGAAATTAACTATTACCATTGCCATATTCATCTTCTAACCTCTTGACACATCAGTGATCCAAATCTTTTTCACACATTCAGTTTTACACACCATTTGATCTGATATTCCCCATTAGATTATGCCCTTGGGGATGCTTTGTTTTGTTTCACAAGCTTCCATTTCTAGTTTCCTTTGGTTTCCAAACTGATCTGTACTTTTACTGACTTGCTTTTATTTTTGAATACTGTTCTTCTATGTTGTTTAGGACTGCATATGAATGGGTCAATCCTGCAGCCTATGGCCTGGTGGTGGTAACTTCATCAGAGGGGAGAAATTTGCCATATGGGCGTTTGGAGGACATTTTGAGTCGAGACAGCTCAGCATTGAATTGCCACACCAATGATGACAAGAATGCGTGGTTTGCAATAGATCTGGGACTCTGGGTGATTCCTTCTGCCTATAGTTTGCGACACGCGAGAGGATATGGAAGGTCTGCCCTGAGAAACTGGGTTTTCCAGGTTTCCAAGGATGGACAGAACTGGACAACAATGTATACCCATGTGGATGACTGTAGTCTCAATGAGCCAGGGTATGCCCTTAACTTAATCAGCCTTCAAAAATGTATAGTGAACTGCATGTGTTAAGAGTAGACATTTTGAAAAGAGCCATTTAATAAAATGTAACACATTCCTGTGTTATGTAAATTTTTTCTCAAACTGACCCTTACAGTAATATAGTATTACACATCCCCACGTGTTGCTACAACTGTTTAATATACCAGTCATTTCATTGTTAACATCCTGACAACTTTTTACGCTTCTAATTTTAAATTCTGTTTCAAAGCTCTTTTCAAAATGCCTGCTCTAGTGCACTGGGGTTTGAGACCTGTCCTTTAAATCACTGCAGGTAGAGTGATTTAAAAAAATAATAATAATAATAATAAATAAATACAATTGCTCTGGTTTTTCTGTTCTCTACCATCTCCTGGATCATTATTGCTGTGTTACCTGTTTGACAATGTGGGCAATAATCCTCACACTATCTGTGCACTAGTGTCTGTTTTGAAAATAGCTTTGAAACAGACTTTAAAGTTATAAGTGTAAAAAGTTGTCAGGATGTTAACAATGAAAATAAAACTTAGAGTAAATTATTTACAGTTGTAGCAACATGTGTGTACTTACTTTTTAAATGACATTTGTAGACAGTACACCAATTGTAAACCAACAGTGTTTTGGTTTAATTTATCTGTGTGCATCCACAGTATACAGCAGGGAGGGCCATTGATTTTAAATTATAATGGTAGTTTGGAAATTCCTTTTTTTTTTTTTAATAAATTTGTATACCCAGATGTGACATCCAAATTAACCTTTATAAAAGTAAGATCCAGACTTGAGCGCTAGATCCTGGTTGCTATCCACTTCAGATGTACAACTGTATATGGCTTTTGGAGAACACTTCTGCAGAAAATATTATTCTGCATCTCTTTATGGATATTTCAAAACCTAATTCCACCAACGGAAAATAAACGTTTTGTTTTTTGTGTAATGCGTGTTTGTTTTTTTTTTTTGTTTTTTTTTTTTAACAAAATATTGCAAATCCTATTTTTTTAGGTCTACAGCGACTTGGCCCTTGGATCCATCTAAGGATGAAAAGCAAGGATGGAGACACATTAGAATTAAGCAAATGGGAAAGAATGCTAGTGGCCAGACACACTATCTCTCTCTGTCAGGGTTTGAACTCTATGGAACTGTTAATGGAGTATGTGAAGACCAGTTAGGTAAGGAGAGTCTTTTTATATGTGTTAAGTGTTAATTTTATAGAATTTAACAGGCCAGGGTACTGTTACTGTAAACTGTCTGCTGTTTTTTCTCATGGAGAAAATAGAAGTAAAGCATCACACTTTTCTAAGGTCTAAGTCTAAAACTGTAAAATACATAATTTACTACATTTTGCCATTTGTTAAGGGCAGGATTCTAAGAAAAAAACAATTACATGTATGTACTGAACGGTGTACATACATGACTTGCCACGTTATATATATTATATATAATATATTATATATATATATATATATATATATATATATATATAATGGTCTTTGTGTTGGATACAGTATCCTTTATGGTACAAAAAAAAAGAATTTGTTACACAGGCTATTTATTTACATTAATGTTCACACAGGAAAAGCAGTTAAAGAAGCAGAAGCTAATCTTCGACGACAGAGGCGTTTGTTTCGCTCTCAGGTCATGAAGTACATTGTGCCTGGAGCT